>NC_045172.1:19520020-19525020 GCF_900700415.2 Clupea harengus | reverse complement strand
TGCTCTTTTGATCTGATATTCCGTGGGGCCGGCTGCGGCGGCAGGCTGAGCCGCTCTAATTACGGCCATTCAGCTCATAGCAGCAGAGATTAGGAAAGGGCGCCCCGCATTTACCAGGAATTATTGCACTCTCTCTCTCTCTCTCTCTCTCTCTCTCTCACTCCCTCTCTCTCTCTCTCCCTCTCTCTATCTCTCCCTCTTTCTCTCTCTCTCCTTCTCTCTCTATCTCTCTCTCTCTCTCCCCCCTCTCTCTTTCCCTCTCTCCCTCTCTTTCCCTCTCTTTCCCTCTCTCTCTCCCTCTCTTTCCCTCTCTTTCCCTCTCTTTCCCTCTCTCTCTCTCTCTCCCCCTCTTTCTTTCCCTCTCTCCCTCTCTTTCCTTCTCCCTCTCTTTCCCTCTCTCTCTCTCCCTCTCTCTCTCTCCCCCTCTCCCTCTCTATCCTCCCATTCAGTCAGAGAACACCAGAAGGAGAATGACATGCTTGTCCTTTTAACACTACACAGCTCTCCGTGAACCCTAATAGAACATATATCTGCACAATGTCACATATGTCAACACAGTTTCACATACATCCATGTAATAATGGCTTTAATGGCACGACTGCATACAATACAACATTGCCAAAGCACATTGACACAAACTATACAACCATAGTAAACATAAATAAATACAAATAAAACAGCAGTAACAGTCCAAAGTGCACGGGGAACTAGGACTCTATGTGGTCCCATTCCATTTGGTCTCACTTTCATCCTCTGATTATTCCTCACTTCCATCAGTCCTTCTCTGCATCACTCGCTCTTTCTTTTCCTTCCATCAGTCCTTCTCTGCCTCACTCGCTCTCTCTCTCTTTCCCATCAGTCCTTCTCTGCCTCATTCGCTCTCTCTCTCTTCCTTCCATCAGTCCTTCTCTGCCTCACTCGCTCTCTCTCTCTTCCATCCAAAAGTCCTTCTCTGCATCACTCGCTCTCTCTCTCTTTCCCATCAGTCCTTCTCTGCTTCACTTGCTCTCTCTCTCTTTGCCATCAGTCCTTCTCTGCCTCACTCGCTCTCTCTCTCTTCCTTCCATAAGTCCTTCTCTGCCTCACTCGCTCTCTCTCTCTTCCTTCCATCAGTCCTTCTCTGCCTCATTCGCTCTCTCTCTCTTCCTTCCATCAGTCCTTCTCTGCCTCACTCTCTCTCTCTCTCTCTTTGCCATCAGTCCTTCTCTGCCTCACTCGCTCTCTTCCTTCCATCAGTCCTTCTCTGCCTCACTTGCTCTCTCTCTCTCTTCCTTCCATCAGTCCTCCTCTGCATCACTCGCTCTCTCTCTCTTTGCCATCAGTCCTTCTCTGCCTCATTCGCTCTCTCTCTCTTCCTTCCATCAGTCCTTCTCTGCATCACTCGCTCTCTCTCTCTTCCTTCCATCAGTCCTTCTCTGCCTCACTCTCTCTCTCTATCTTCCTTCCATCAGTCCTTCTCTGCCTCACTCGCTCTCTCTTCCTTCCATAAGTCCTTCTCTGCCTCACTCGCTCTCTCTCTCTTCCTTCCATCAGTCCTTCTCTGCCTCACTCTCTCTCTCTCTTTGCCATCAGTCCTTCTCTGCCTCACTCGCTCTCTCTCTCTTCCTTCCATAAGTCCTTCTCTGCCTCACTCTCTCTCTCTCTCTTCCTTCCATCAGTCCTTCTCTGCCTCACTCTCTCTCTCTTCCTTCCATCAGTCCTTCTCTGCCTCACTCTCTCTCTCTCTCTCTTTGCCATCAGTCCTTCTCTGCCTCACTCGCTCTCTCTTCCTTCCATAAGTCCTTCTCTGCCTCACTCGCTCTCTCTCTCTTCCTTCCATCAGTCCTTCTCTGCCTCACTCTCTCTCTCTCTTTGCCATCAGTCCTTCTCTGCCTCACTCGCTCTCTCTCTCTTCCTTCCATAAGTCCTTCTCTGCCTCACTCTCTCTCTCTCTCTTCCTTCCATCAGTCCTTCTCTGCCTCACTCTCTCTCTCTTCCTTCCATCAGTCCTTCTCTGCCTCACTCTCTCTCTGTGCATCTCATTTGGTTCAGTCCAGAGAGGCTTTATCAGTGTTGCCACAGCCAATGTTCAGAATGAGAATGGAACAGTATGACAAAGATGACAGGCAACACCTCCAGTTCCCCTACATTCCAGAACCCTGGAAGAAGGCTAGCTAACCTGTGGAAATAGGTGTTTCAAATCCTCAAATTCATATTTAGATTTTATGACCCGACAACATTTTAAAATGTGTTTTCTTTTTTTTTTTACACTTTATTTTAACATTCTAAGAGTTTTTGTCTCATTTTGCCAATGTTCATAATAAACTTACTTTACATTCTTGGTTGATCTCATTACAGTAATGTTTAGTTTAAAAGCAGTACTTGTCTGAGAAGAATTTTTTTAGTATCTGGTGATTAGTTAGTCTCAGTACAAGCTGACTCAGAGGACTCTTCTCAGGGTTCTGGTCTTGAGTTTGTGCTGTGGGGTGCAGGGTGTCTGTGGGACTTGTGTGTAAATGCGTCATGAGTGGTCCTTGGATTGCAACATTTTAAAACATATTGTGCTGCCAAAGGCTGCTGAAGGCCTTTCGCCATCATTCATTTTTTCATTGTTGTTCATCTGTTCATCTCTCTCTTCCGCTCCTCCCTTTTTCCCTCCCTCTTTCTCTTTCTCTCTCTTCCTCCACTCTGCTCTGTCTGTCTCTCTCTCTTTTTCTCTCTCTTCCTCTACTCTGCTCTCTGTCTCTCTCTCTTTCTCTCTCTTCCCCCACTCTTCTCTGTCTCTCTCTCTTTTTCTCTCTCTTCTTCTACTCTGCTCTGTCTGTCTTTCTCTCTGTGCGTCTGCAAACTGAGAGTGGAGATAGGAGTTCCCTGCGTGCTAGAAGAAGGTTAACGTGTCCATTAGCATGCGTTGGAGCATGCTCTGTCTCTCTCTCTCTCCACGTCGTGAACACCACCATGTTTAATACTTTCCAAAGCCATTTCCCCCAAACGGCAGTTTATCTCTCACTCCTTTCCTCTTTGTCTTTTACTGCCTCCCTCCTTCTCTCAATCTATCTCACACACACACACACACACACACACACACACACACACACACACACACACACACACACACACACACATCCTATCATTAGGTCTGTCTCCTTTTTTCATCCTCTGTCTTTTTCTGCCAAATCATTTCTCCTCCAGTTTTACCTCACTTTTCAACATACAATATCTTTCTCTCTCTCCCCCTCTTTCTCTCTTTCTCTCTCTCTCCCCCTCTCTCTTTTTTTCTCTCCCCCTCTCTCTTTCTGTGTGTCTCTCTCTTTCTCTGCCTTTCACACACACACAATCTCCTATCGCACACCACACACACACACACACACACACACACACACACACACAATCTCCTATCGCACAGGTCTGTCTCCTTTTTCTCTTCCAGCGCTGCCTCACTTTTCAAACTGCAATCTCTCCCCTCGCTCTCTCTCTCTCTCTCTCTCTCTTTCTCTCACTCTCTCTCTCTCTTTCTCTCTCTCTCTTTTTCCGCCTTTTCCTGTCTTTCTCTGTTCAGTGATGGAATAATCAGAAGGAGAAAACTACAACAGTAGTTATGTTTGTGGCACATCTCCTAATGGACCATAAACATCTCAGGACTCATGCTGGGAGTTACAGGATAGTTACAATGCATTCCTTTATACGTCAGACTTAGTATATGTAGGGATACGTGTTGACATGGACACACACACACACACACACACACACACACACACACACACACCCACACACACACACACATGGGTTGACAGCTAGAGATCACATATTAAAATCACAGTGGCCAAGAGCAGTTGAGTATGAATATGAGATGTGGATGACAAGAGTGCAAATAGATTTAGTCATTAATACTCTCAATAATAATCTCACCGTGACAAAGCAGCTCAGGCATCAGGGGAATGAATGAGTATCATCTGTCTGATGAATGCATTGGGGATTTTACACCCACACAGACACACACACACACACACACACACACACACACACACACACACACACACACACACACACGATTAGATCCCGGTTGAGTAAATTATAGCACTGAAGTACTCTTTTGTTTTGTGGCATGCAGTTACAGTAACAAAGCTGCCTTAAAGACAAAAGGCAATTTTTCTGTGAATGACAAACCCAAGTGGGAATATCTGTCAAAATATCACTGTGTGTGTGTGTGTGTGTGTGCGTGTGTGTGCAGACTGTTTTGTTCCATGTGGTAAGTGCAGAGCCTGCATGTTCTGCTGGTTAGAGCCAGAATGCCAGCAGTCTGGAAAGATGAACTCAGCAGTGGCCTGACTCCTCTACCGTCTCTGTGTGTGTGTGTGTGTGTGTGTGTGTGTGTGTGTGTGTTCGTGTGTGTATGTATATGTGTGTGTGTGTGTGTGTTCGTGTGTGTGTGTTCGTGTGTGTGTGACTGCATTTGCAAGGTTTTAAAAAAGAAAACACACATAATTGAATAGGGCAGGGCCCACTCACACTCGCAGTCTGCAATCTGTGGATTTGCATAATGAGTCGGTGCACTCATTCTCTCTCTCTCACACCCTCTCTTTCTCTCTCTTTCTCTCCGTCTCTCTCCATCCCTCATTCTCTCCTCCTCTTACCTTTCTCTTTATCATTCGGTCTTACCTTCTTCCTCTCTCTCTCTCTCTCTCTCTTTACTCTCTCCCTCTCTCTCTCCATCCCTCTCTCTCTCTCTCTTTCTCTGTCTCTCTTCTTTCTATCATGCAGCCAACAGTCTCAGCTCTCTACTCCCTCTGTCCCTCTTGTCCTCTCTTTCATTCTGTTATTCCCTCATCTCCTTCTCTCCTTATCTCTCCTTCTCTCCTTCTCTCCCTCTCTCTCTCTCTCTCTCTCTGTCTCTCTCTCTCTGTCTGTCCCTCTTTCTCTCTCTCTCTCTCTCTCTCTGTCTGTCTCCTGTTTCTTTTGCGCCACCTCTCTGGAGCTCTGTCGTGTCAGTGTCGATGAAGTCTCACTCCATCAGTATAGTA
>NC_045172.1:19512520-19515020 GCF_900700415.2 Clupea harengus | reverse complement strand
TCCCTCTCCCTCTCTTGCTCTCTCCCTCTCTCTCCCTCTCCCTCTCTCTCTCCCTCTCCCTCTCTCTCCCTCTCTCTCCCTCTCTCTCTTTCTCTCTGCTTCCCTCTTTGTCTCTCTTCCTCTCTCTCACTCTCTCTCTCCCACTCCGTCTTTCTCTCTCTCTGCCTCTTTCTCTCTCTCTTTTTCTCACTCTCTCCCTCTCCCATCCAGAGAGCGAGAGACAAAGGCAGAGAAACAAAGACAGAGAGACTTTGACTTTTAAAAAAACTTTATTAAAAACATTTTAACATTTCAATCGATGTCACCAGCTACACACAAGTCCTCCAGAGTGATTCATGGCTACAGTTGTGTCCCAACCACACCATATCTCCCCAAACCGAGCCGCACTGTCAGTTTGTTGATTTAAGAAGCAGAGGACTGAATCCAGTGAGAGACCTGACCCAGCATGGCATGGCATGGCATGCAGACAGTTAAAGTGGAACAAGCCTGTCTGTGGGCTGTTCGGGTTCATTAAACCTAGGATCTGTCTTTCTGCTATCGCACCCTTTATCATGCCATAAATTCGCATCAGAAATATAGTTCTCTGGAGAGCTCATTGTTGAATGTGTGTGTGTGTGTGTGTGTGTGTGTGTGTGTGTGTGAGTGTGAGTGTGAGATGCAGACAGAAAAAGAGAAAAGGGGGGAATTGTTTGACTGCTGTGAGGGTTGGCCTCAAGTGTTTATTGAGTGGGAAAATAACCCATTCGCCACCTTGCAGGAACACACACACATACACACACACACACACACGCACACACACACATACACACACACACAGCTATATTGCCTAACAGCAAGATATGGAAAGAGAGAGAGAGAGATGGTAGGAGAGAGAGAAAATTGAGTGCGAGGAGAGAAAACAATAAAAAATGAAGAAAAACAGACAGAAAGTGAGAAGATGGAGAAGAATAATAGAACGATGGAGGTGCGAAATGAAGTGAGACAATCATATTTCACACGAGGAGCGCCTCAGTGTTGTGTCTTCGTCTTCATCATATTTCACTTGAGGAGCGTCTAAGTGTTGTGTCTTCATCTTCATCATATTTCACTTGAGGAGCGTCTCAGTGTTGTGTGTGCGTCTTCAGTGTTGTGTGTCCGTCTTCAGCGAAGCAACAACAGGACCAATCGACACCCTCCACCTACATGCCATTTTTTTTATAACACATCCCTTCTTTTCACACTTTTGTTGTGTTATAATACATGTTATAAACTATTTATAAACATTGACTTGAGACATTGGTATGATTTCCCAGTGGAAGGACAGAACAGCACAGGGCACCAGAATAGTTAACTGAAGAATGCATAAAAGAATGAAGAATTTAGAAAACCTGAATGGAACTCGGACACATGAGGGTGGGATAAGTGATAGAGAGAAAGAGAGAGAGAGAGATGGAGTGCGAAAGAACGAGAGGGAAAGATGGAGGGATATAGGGACAGACTGCCAGTATGAGAGAGACACTGAAAGGGTAGAGAGAGAAGAGAAAGCAAGCTCATACTAAAGAGATTGCATTGTACCCAGCTTCAAATATGGAGTGTTGGTTTTGAGCCTGTCTGTTATGGTAGCTGCTGGCTTCATTTCACAACTCTTCTCATCTGCATAAATGTGTGTGAAACGGGTCAGTCGTGGGTCATTGTTCTGCGCTGTTCGATGATCTGTGCCATGGTATTCTTAAGCTGTCCAGGGGCGGCTGGGCGTTCGCGGGAAACCTTAGCAGTTAAGCAGCTAAGCGGCCTAAGCGCTACTCAGGGGGCTAGGGGTGGTCCCTGCCGAACGCGCTCCCACCTCCATTATCAGTAAAGAAGGCTAGCAGTGCTAACAGCGGGAGATTGCTATTGATCTCCAAGAGTAGGCAAACACTCCTCAGTCCCATTGTGAAAGATATGAATGCACAGAGAGGAGTACGGAAAGCCCTTCCATCATGAGCCAAATACACATGCTCATACACACACACACACACACACACACACACACACACACACACACACACACACACACACACACACACACACACACACTAACTAAGATACACATGAATATGCACACGCACACATACACACACACACACACACACTCACGCACACACACACACACACACACACACACACACACACACTCACACACACACACACACACTCATACACACAGATACAAAGATGCATGCATACACACACATATATACACATAAATCTACACTTGTGCACACTTGCCCTTCCATATACTTACACTGCTCTGAGAATGACAATGCAGTGTGGTTTAGTGTGTGTGTGTGTGTGTGTGTGTGTGTGTGTGTGTGTGTGTGTGTGTGTGTGTGTGTGTGTGTGTGTGTGTGTACAGGTTGGTGTGAGTGGACCACATAAATGGAAGAAAGTGAATCCGCAGTAATTCCATTTTTCTGTACTGTTGATGTTATCGGGTCCTGGAGCTTGAAGCTCGAAACACTCTCTCTCACACAGGACAAAA
>NC_045172.1:19497520-19507520 GCF_900700415.2 Clupea harengus | reverse complement strand
TGAACTTAACCCCAAACAGTGTGTTGAAGAGGCTCACACGCCTCCACCTCAGTCGCTGGCGGTCCGTGTGAAATAAAGAGGCTAACTTCATGACACGAAACGTGTCCACAGGGACGTGGCGTTACCATTCGAGGTCCTTAGCAGAGCCAATCAGGAGAGTAAAAAACAAGTTGTTTTATTACCGTAGAAACAGCGAGGCCGCTAGGCCCTTAGCAGAACCTGTGGTGTCTGTGTGTGTGCGTGCGTGCGTGCGTGCGTGCGTCTGTCTGTCTGTCTGTCTGTCTGTCTGTGTGTGTGTCTGTGTTTGTGTGTGTGTGTCTGTGTGTGTGTGTGTGTGTGTGTGTGTGTGTGTGTGTGTGTGTGTGTGTGTGTGTGTGTGTGTGTGTAGGGAGGTAGGTGGGGTGAACTCCAGCTCATTACTTTAGGGGGGCGTCCTGCCAGAAACGGAGACAGTGCCCTGCTGTTTCTCCTATTCCGGAGCGATGTCTTCAAGCCTTCAAATTGACTGAGAAGGAGACGGAATTGTAGTGTGACTGAATGCTTGTTTGTGAACTGGGAGCGATAAGGTCATCATTAGGATGTAGAGAGATGTGGAGGCATCTTTTACAGAACGGTGGTGGCCTTTGTAATGAGTTGATACTCTTGTGTCGCTTGTTGATGTAAGCCCAGTGGGATTTGTGTTTTCTAACAAACCGTGAGGCACCATGGGTAATGAGATTGTGAGGACCTGTTGCCTCGTGGGTAATTTGACCTGCTGTGCTGGGGGGCGATCAGTGCACAGACACGATGGCGCCCTGTGGCATTCTGGGTCGGAGGAGCGTGCCGCCACACTACACTGTGTGTAATGAGATGCCGCCGTGTTGTATCGTGGGTAATTAGAGGACATAGCGGCAGATTTGGTCATGAGGAGAGAAAGAGAGAGAGTGAGGGAGAAAGAGAAAGAGAGAGAGAGATGAACAGTGAGAGAAAAGAGAGAATGGAGATGGAAAAAGAAAGGGTGGAAGAGCGAGGGATGAAAGAAAAGAGAGGGAGAGAGAGAAGGAGGGAGAAACAGGGACACAGAGAGAGAGAGAAGGGGAGAGAGAGAGGGACACAGGGAAAGAGAGAGGAAGGGAGAGAGAGGGACACAGGGAAAGAGAGAGGAAGGGAGAGAGAGGGTGAGAGAGAGGGTGTGCAGTGACACACTTACATCTGTAATGAGGTCTGGGGAGGACAGCAGAGCAGCCCAGTGCGACCCGTTTACTCGCCGCTCACACACACCTCCTGCCCGCTCACACACACCTCCCGCCCGCTCACACACACCTCCTGGCCTCCACCTCTCCTAACTACCCCCGCCTCTCCTCACTGTCTAACCTCCAGGTCACAATCCCTGGCTGCCTCTCCTAACTGTCTCTCATCACTTCACCTAATTGTCTCCGCCCTGGTTGTCTCACCTCCTCATCGTCTAGTCTCATGCTCGTCTCACTTCCTGAGGCTGCCTCCACACTAATACGCTCTTCTTTTAAAACGTCGTTTCAAAATAGAACAATCTCCGTCCAGTGTTTTAGCTCCATAAACGAGTGTTTTAGCTCCATAATCTGAAATAATCTCGGTATGTACTGATGCCTGAAAATAAAAAACCCTTTCACAAAATGGTCACGTGACGAATCAGGGAACGATATGTCATGACTGATAAGACCCAATCAGGAAATGAACCTGGGTGTCTACTTCATCGTTGCCAAAAGTCCTAGTTTCTGGCCGTTCCTCACTAAAGTGCAACCCCAGAGTTGTCAAAACTAAAACGGGGCCAGCAAGCGTCTCCGTGTTAGGGGCTCAAAGTGAGGATGTAGCCTGATTAGTGTGGATGTTACCTGATTATTAGTGTGGATGTAGTCTGATTATTAGTGTGGATGAAGCCTGATTAGTGTGGATGAGGATGTAGCCTGATTAGTGTGGATGTTACCTGATTATTAGTGTGGATGTAGTCTGATTACGAGTGTGGATGAGGACATAGCCTGATTAGTGTGGATGTAGTCTGATTAGTGTGGATGTTACCTGATTATTAGTGTGGATGTAGTCTGATTACGAGTGTGGATGTATCCTGATTATTAGTGTGGATGTAGCCTGATTAGTGTGGATGTTACCTGATTATTAGGGTGGACGTAGCCTGATTAGTGTGGATGTATCCTAATTATTAGTGTGGATGTATCCTGATTATTAGTGTGGATGTTACCTGATTACGAGTGTGGATGAGGACGTAGCCTGATTAGTGTGGATGTAGTCTGATTAGTGTGGATGTTACCTGATTATTAGTGTGGATGTATCCTGATTATTAGTGTGGATGAAGCCTGATTATTAGTGTGGATGTTACCTGATTACGAGTGTGGATGAGGACGTAGCCTGATTAGTGTGGATGTAGTCTGATTAGTGTGGATGAAGCCTGATTATTAGTGTGGATGTAGTCTGATTATTAGTGTGGATGTATCCTGATTATTAGTGTGGATGAAGCCTGATTATTAGTGTGGATGAAGCCTGATTATTAGTGTGGATGTAGTCTGATTAGTGTGGATGTATCCTGATTCATAGTGTGGATGTAGTCTGATTGTCTGTCTCCCCACTTTCCTGTTTTCACTCATGGCTGTCTCGCCTCCTAATTGTGTCACCTACTTACAGCCTTGCCTCTTGGCTATCTCAGGTTCTGATGGTCTCCCTAACTGACCATGTCCCCCCTGACTCTCAGTCCCCCTGGGTGACCTGCCTACTGATTGCCTTCCCTTGCCCACCCCCCAACCCCACCCCTACTCCCCAATAGCCTTGCCTCCCGATGGTCGCCCTTACTGGCCGCCTTCCTGGCTGGGTCTTTGTATAAGTGAGAGAGAGACACAAAGCAATGGTCATCCCAACTGACCACTGCCCTCCCTCCCCGCCTGACTCTTCCCTCTGGCTGTCTTGCCTATCAGTCTTTCTTCGAATCCCAACCCACCCCCCCCGGATCACCACCTCCTGATGGTCTCCTTCCTGGCTGTCGCCCTGTCTGGGCCTTTGTGCAGGTGAGAGCGCGGCACACAGTGGGGTCTGGGTCTTTGTGCAGGCGAGAGGGCGGCACACAGTGGGGTCTGGGTCTTTGTGCAGGCGAGAGGGCGGCACACAGTGAGGTCTGTCTGCAGGAGGCCTTATCCCCCTCTGCATCTGGCCCTCTTCAAGACGGAGGGGAAACGAGACGACAGGGAAGATTTAGAGAGAAGAAAAAGAGGAGAGCAGAGAAATGTCACAAAGAATGTCTGTCTGTCTGTCTGTCTGTCTGTCTGTCTGTCTGTCTGTCTGTCTGTCTGTCTGTCTGTCTGTCTGCATGTCTCTCTCTGTGTGGGTATTTGTGTGTGTTTGTGTATGAATGTCTTTGTGTCTATACGTGTGTGTGTGTGTGTGTGTGTGTGTGTGTGTGTGTGTGTGTGTGTGTGTGTGTGTGTGTGTGTGTGTGTGTGTGTGTGTGTGTGTGTGTGTGTGTGAATAGGTGTGACTGTGTGTACAATGCCTGTTTTTGCCAAGTCTGTTAGCCCTTCAGACCTTGGCGACCGTGTCCCTGACTATCCCCCCGTAGCTTTCTCTCTCAGGCAGCCCTACTGATGTGGATGGAAGAAATCAATAGAGGGGCACAGCACTTGGCCTTGGAGTACAGAAGGAAAAACCCACTTATTTTATTTGTTAAAGCTTTTATACAAAATCACCCTTATTCAGAGCAGTGGTCTTGATCTTGACCGTGATCTTGGTGATGCTAGAACCTTGATCTATGCGTGGAACCGCAGGAACTGGAGCGAGTCTGTGTCTGGAAGTACTTGAGTGTGTCTGTGTTAGGGCTGAACGATTAATTGCATTTGCGATTTAATCGCGATATGATAGAACGCGATTTTGTAACCGCAACGTTCGCGATTTAAAAAACGTGGTCTAAAAAAAATATATATATATATATTTATATAAAAATATATATATTTTTTTTTTTTGAAGATGGTTCATTTTGCACACAGTGTTTTAAAAAGTGCATGCCAAGTGTTTATACTTAAAATGACTTTTTTAAATTACTTCAATGCACAGTGGCAAAGCCACCGATTTGTTGTTCTTGTTTCTGTAATGAGCAGTTAAATAAATATGTAAAATGTGGGAAAGAATATTTTACACTAAATGTATCTAATATTGTGTTGGTCATATTTAAAATCATTCATTACGTTTTGTTGGGGAAAAAAAGAGGATAAAAAAAAAATCGCATATTAAATCGCAATCGCAATATTTTGGTAAAAAATCGCAATTAGATTATTTTCCCAAATCGTTCAGCCCTAGTCTGTGTCTGGAAGTACTCTCTTGTTTGAGAGTATCTGTCAAAGTCAGAGCTGAAGGGGAGACAGAGACAGTGAGTGACAGAGAGGGGAGGGAGCAGAAGGAGAGAGGGAGAGATGGGGGGAGGGAGGAGAGGCAGAGAGAGAGGGAGGGAGAGATGGGGGGAGGGAGGAGAGGCAGAGAGAGAGGGATGGAGAGAGTGACAGAGAGGGGAGGGAGCAGAAAGAGAGAGGGAGAGATGGGGGGAGGGAGGAGAGGCAGAGAGAGAGGGAGGGAGAGAGGGACAGAGAGGGGGGATACAGAGGGGGAGAGGGAGAGAGAGGGAGAGATGGGGGGAGGGAGGAGAGACAGGGAGAGAAGGAGGGAGAGGGACAGAGAGGGGAGGGAGCAGAAAGGAGAGAGGGAGAGAGAGGGGGGAGGGGGGGAGAGGCAGAGAGAGGGAGGAAGACAGGGATAGAGGGGGGAGATAGAGAGGGGGAGAGGGAGAGACAGGGAGAGGGTGATAGAGATAGAGAGAGAGAGAGAGAGAGCGAGAGAGAGAGAGCGTGAGAGAAGACTGTGACTGATGTTGTTAATGGCCCTGGTCTTGTAAGCCACTGTCTGTCTAGAGTCTGACAGCCATGCAGCTACAACCAATGGGCCAACGGGCCAAGCAGAGCAAGCTATCAATCACCACGCACACCGATGTACTCATGCCAGTCACATACACACACACACACACACACGCCTGTGCTCACACACTCGCACACACACTGATGTACTCATGCCAGTCACATATACACACACACGCCTGTGCACACACACTCTCACCCACACTGATGTACTCATGTCAGTCACATATACACACACACGCCTGTGCACACACACTCTCCTTTAGCATTCACCTTTGGTGTTTGATTTCTTCTTTGGCTTGGTCCTTGTCGTCCTTGATGGCTGCGTAGATGACTTCTGAGGCCAAATTCAGATTTACAGTACACACACACACACACACACACACACACACACACACACTCCTACACACACTTTATCTCTCTCACTAGCAGAGCCACACGCCTCCTCATCAGTCATGGCGGTATGTGTGAGAGACGCCGCCATCCTCCCACTCAGGTCTCTGGCCGCTGTCACTCCAGAGATGACGCATCACTTGCTAATGATGCAGCGCTTGGTTCCTCTTCATAGATCATTAACCGTGTCAGAGCAGCACCTCGCTACGCCCCGTCTGCAGCTGCTTCACCAAGACTGACACGCCACCTGACTGGTCCACACGAGAGGTGCATGCTGGGATGGCGTGAGAGTGGCACTACATTCATAATAATGGAGACTTGGATTGTGTGTGTGTGTATGTGTGTGTGTGTGTGTGTGTGTTTGTGTGTGTGTGTGTGTGTTTGTGTGTGTGTGTGTGTTTGTGTGTTTGTGTGTGTGTGTGTGTGTGTGTGTGTGTGTGTGTTTGTCTGTCTGTCTGTTTGTGTGTGTGTGTGTGTGTTTGTGTGTGTGTGTTTGTGTGTGTGTGTGTGTATTTGTGTGTGTGTGTGTGCATGCGTGCATGTATAAATGTGTATCTCTCACATGACAGGTGCATGCTGGGATGGTGTGAGAGTGGCACTAAATTCATAATAATGGAGACTTGGGTTGTGTGTGTGTGTTTATGTGTGTGTGTGTGTGTGTGTGTGTGTGTGTGTGTGTGTTTGTGTGTGTATGTATTTGTGTGCGTGTGTGCGTGCATGTATATATTTGTATCTGCATGTGCGTGTGTGTGTGTTTTACCATCACGTCTTTTTTGTCTCTCTCTCTCTCTCTCTCTCTCTATCTCTCTCTCTCTGTCTCTTTCTCGCTCTCTTTATATCTTTGTCTGTCTCCCACACACAAGAATCTAAATCAGAGGAGAAAGACCCCTTAATCTGGGCTCCATATTATCCAAAGCATCACCCGTATCACTGACAGTTTCAGTGCTTTTTACACTGAGGATGAATAGAGCTCAGAGGCACTCATGTGTGTGTGTGTGTGTGTGTGTGTGTGTGTGTGTGTGTGTGTCTGTGTGCTAACAGCTTCAGTGTAGTCACCCCTGGTGCCTCTCGCCTCGTCACATCGTCACGTCGCCCTCTCAGCAGGGTCGACATCGAGTAGGCGTGCGGCGTCTCGCTCGGAAACGGAACTGCTCATCACTCGAAAGACGTTAATTCCCACTCTGATTTGACAGCTGAAACAAAGCCACTCGTTAATGAGTGTAATGCCTTTGAAATGCACCAGCGTTGATAACGATGCTACTGCTACTGCTGCTGTTGCTGCTGCTGCTGCTGCTGCTGTGTCTTTTTAAAGCTCTGCTTCCTCAGGCCATGAATTGAATTGCCTGTGAAGAGTCTAGTTATCGCTCTGCCTAGACTACTTACTGGCATTACCTGAGCCCCTGAGCACTGATAGAGAGGTGAAAGGTATACAGACAGGGGGGGGGAGAGAGGAAGAAAAAGACAATTGTGTGTGAGAGAGAGACATGCAGTGTGTGTGTGTGTGTGTGTGTGTGAGTGAAAGAGAGAGAAAGGAAGGGGAAAAGACAGGAAAAAAGACAGAGGGAGAGATTAAATCAGCCTAGTTTAAGAAAGTTCCCGTAAGTTTCCCAGAATGCACTGCTCATTGCAGCAGGGCAGTTTTGGGGGCAGGAATGTTCCCCTGAGGAGCCTCCTCCGAGTGTCCGCGCTCTCTGCTCTCCATTTCACATCTGCCCTTCTCTTCACCCTCTTGCTTGATCTGTCTCCATTTTATGGTTATGGATGCTCTGGGTATAACAGAGCGCACACACACTCGCCCCTCACACACAGATGCACACACATGCTTCCCTGCACACAAACACGTACACATGCGCACACACACACACACACACACACACACATACACACACACACTCGCACACACACCTGCACACACACCCACACACACACGCATACACAGTCACACACACAAGCATACACACTCACACACACACGCATACACACACACACACACACACACACACACACACTCGCATGAAGGCAGCTACACGCTTGTCTTTGTCTTCTCTTGCCCTTCATTCTGGATCCTGTCATGTGAAATATTCATGTGTGCAGAGCCTGCATAAGTCTCCTCTTCCTCTTGCTCTTCCTCTTCCTCAGCATTAAGTCAGTGACTCTTCCTCTAACAAGGGCCTAATCCCGTCTCCAGCCATGAACCCTGGAACTGGGGGTCTCTTAATGAAGAAGAACCTCCTGATTGTTCCTCGTTGCTCAGTAACAGCCCTTCATCAGTACAAGTGGAGGGGGACTAGAGAGGGTTTTATTCATCCGCTGAAAGTGTTTTTATGTTATCTAGTTAGCGCTCATGCAAATCACAGTATTCCCACCACAATAAAAAAAGCCAATTCCGCTAATGTAGCACCGCCCTGCTAATTAAACCCATGTAACCACCGTCTCCCTAGTGATGGAATGTGCGCAGAAGAACACACTGATTCACTGAACGCTTATGTGTTTTCCGGCCCAACCTGTTCACTTCTGTGCACCATATTATCAGCTATTTAATACATTAATCTTTTATTCTTTGAAGTGCACTTGTGGGTAGAGAATCAACAGATGAGCACACACACACACACACACACACACACACACACACACACACACACAAACACTCTGTCGCCTGTATGGGGCGCGTACTTCTCCTTCTGAAATGCTGCTGATTGAAGTGCACTAATGGCGTTGTAAGAGTGTAATATGCCCACTCTGCTGTTTCGGCACTTCAGTGTCAGTTGTTCTTCATTGACTCTTACATTCACGTTGTAGCAGTTTTTTTATTTTTACTCGCATTCAGCAATTAGCTTTCCTGTGGGTGTTTAGGCTGCCTTAATTGCATTCCAGGCTACTTTATCCTCTAAGTGACTGTCAGTGCAGTGCAGAAGCAGATCGTTTAAATTGGAATTGCTGCTGGGAAATGTCAAGTTTGTTTGGCCTTCGGTTTTTTTTCAAGCGCAGTGTTGAAATCTTTAATGTGTTTACACTAATACGGCACCATTTGTATGTGCAGACCATCAGATGTACACAGGGGACAACCATCTCTCACAGTAACGCATGTTCTTTAGTCTCCATCTGTGGCCTATGTGATAGGAGTCGACCAATATGTTGTTGTTTTTTCAGGGCCGAGACGATAATGATTATCTGTGACAAAAAGAGGACGATAACAGATATTTCAGATATTTGAATGCTTTTAACATGGCAATTGCATAAGAAATAAAGAAAATTGATACATCATTTTGGCTGCATTTTGATCATATGGTATGATATATCGAACCTTCAAACTAGACTGTGCATCCACGCTTCTTCTGAAACTGCAGGGAGATTCAGGGAGCTCATTAGCTTTTAAGTCATTTATGTGTAAATTGGACAGCTCATTCAAAAGTAGGGGTACTGTGTGGAAGGACTTTGATCAAATTAGCGAAAATACTGTGCAAACTGTAATACTGAAAATGTTTTTATTTGAATAACTCGATTTCCATGATAATGATGAGGCCAAATGAAGAAACATCACAGTGCAAAAAAGTATATCAGCTTTGCCACAAGCGTCCGACAAACAATTCAAAGTTTAATTTTGTTAGTGGATGCTTAAATGGAAGTTGTAAAACAGAGGGACTGTGCTTTAGGGTAAATTCTTTGAAAGCATAAATATGCATTACTATTTGTTAAATGTGCAGTGTCAAAATGTTGCAACTTGTAGCATAAGTGCACCATAAGTCTTTATTACAAGTACTTATCTCTTTTATATTCCAAGCTTCTTTTTTCAGTCTAAGTGATCACTCATACTGATTCAAAAAGGTCCAATAACCAATAATGCAATTTAGTTAACACCGTGGTTTGAGCACAACGCCCCTTTGACTGGATCCTTACCTTCCACCCTCCTCTCCAGCAGCAGGTCTGAGAAAACGAAGGTCACATAACAATGTCTGTCTCGGAATGTTAGCATGTTGGGGAAGTACACGCATTGCTTTCAAAACACTTTTTTATTTACTGTTACATTTTTTTAAGGAATTATGAAAAAAAATATACAGATGATACGAATTTGCAAATACCAGCCCCGATTATCTAACAACCAGATAATCGGTCGATCCCTGCTGTTTGAGCTAGTGTCTCAGATGTTAAGAGGAACCCTAATGTGATATTTTAGTTTAAGGGTACCTCCATAGGGTTATATAAAACATTCATAAGCACTGAATCACCATTTTAAAAAGCCGTACATGTGTATTTATGAAGAATTTATGTCTGATTAATATAACCTTTTCATGAATGCTGACACATTGCGTTTTAAAGGAGTTATTTAGTGCTTAAGAATGTCTAATAACATCCCTGTCGAAGCACCCTTCGAATAGTGTTCCAAAAACGAATTACTCCCCCTCCTCTTCAGGTTTTTACTAGTCTCTCCTCTGACACATTACCCAGAGCTGGGCCACGGCAGCTCTTTCGCAGGCAGGTACTGCAGCTCGGGAAGCGCTGGTAATAAAAGCTGTGTCATGGTTTAATTAATTGTGTAATCTGCCGTGATCCCTGAGCTTGTGGGTGCATCCGGCTGCAAATGAAGTCTTGATTGGGCCTCATTTGCTATTCATTTCACCCTAATCTTCACCAGCCCTGGCAGCACTTTAATCGAGTGAAAAACTCAATTTCATGTGACGACGCTGCGC
>NC_045172.1:19485020-19492520 GCF_900700415.2 Clupea harengus | reverse complement strand
GGCCTGATCAATCACGGCTTTGAATTATAGTTTAATGGGTAATTAGAGGGAGGCTCTGCACCTCTCCCTGTGGTACAGGCTATTCAGAGTGAGAGAGAGAGAGAGAGAGAGAGAGAGAGAGAAATAAAGAGAGAGAGAGAGAGAGAGAGAAAAAGAGAGAGAGAGCTAACAGACTTCTTATGATTGTTGGAGTTTTCGGCTATGACTGCTAGCTATAGTTTGTCTTTTCTTTGTTTTGTAGAATCACCTCAGTGAACATGTCGCTTAGCTTAATAACTATTTGTCTGTATGTTATTAATACTATTCAGTGTTGACCTGCAACTCCTCAAACTGGAGTTAAAGTGGAGTGGTGGATATAACTGCTCTTTGGTCTACATCTTGCAATGCAGTTGAGGAATTATGAGAAATCAGCCATTATGTGTGCCTGCCGGCATGTATGTATGCATCGAGATCAATGATAACAGTACCATGTGAACATTATGAGTTGAACAAATGAAATGTGCAAGTAGAGGTAATTTATTATTTATTAAGTGAGGTACTTTGCCAGGTGTTTTCATCTGGTTATAAGGCTTTTTGGTTTATTGGCTTATCAGACTTTTGATTCAATTCGAGATTTTTAAATCGTGTGTCTCTAAACTAAGCTATACTGAAAATAAAGATAACTAATAAGTAATGTATAATAACTGTGATAGTTACTAAGTGTACTAAGATAGATCTCAGGAAAAGATGTTGGTTGAAGAGTCTCTGTGTCTTCCAAGATGTCTTCTCTCCCCATTGTCTCAAGATATCTATGCGATGTCCATGCAATGTTTCTGAAATGTGTAAATCACACACCCAACAGTTGCACACAGTAGCGACATATTCGAATGCAAACCATCTTAGGGAGTAGTGTATACAACAAGATAAGATCTTACACTGACGATCACATAAACATTCAGCACAGTGAGATATGATGTTCTTACGCCAAAGATCACATACTAGGTTCAAAGACTCTTTCTTAGTAAGAGGCTCTATCCAGACCTGTAGGCGCCTGCTGTTCCTCAAAACCATGTATCTCCAAGCCAATGTAAATGTTTTCACTCAAAACCTTGCATTGCATATGACATTACACCTAAACTTCACCAAAGACCAACATCTCACAGCCTTGTTGTTATGCATAAATCATGAATGGATCGCTGCTGGACTGAATGACAGTAAGCATGAAGAGGCTACTGGTGAGAAGCTTTATACTGTGACAACTGACAAGTCTTAATTGTTCCTATTAAAAGGCTTCAGGAATACAGGACTACCAGAAACCTAAACACACACACACACACACACACGCACGCACGCACGCACGCACGCACGCACACACACACACACGCACACACACACACACACGCGCGCGCACACACACACACACACGCAAACCTCTCTGTCTGTATTAGAAGGGCCACTTATGGACACACAGGACCCTGACGGGCAACTGCCAGCGAGCAATGCAATGAGCAACAAACAAGCCGCAAGTCTGCCGCACATGAACTGAAGCTAATTTAATAACTTGGCAAATTAACAATGCTAATTTAACACCATGAGCATGATGCTAAGCACACACAGCAGTGGGTCAGCACAGCACTCCCACACGCCACACGCTAGGCTAGCTTTGTCTCGCACCACAGACTTTGCTTGTTGCCTGTTGCGTTGCTCGCCACCCTTAGAATAAAAATCAGGGCCCATCGACTTAATAACTCAAATGAAGTCGGTTTCTTTATTGTGCCCAAGATGATTGGGTTGTATGGAATATTGATTATAAGAGAATATAAGCACACACACTACATTTAATTGGATTGGTCTATGAGGCATGAAGAAATTCCACTGTTTCCCATTAAGAGTTAACATTACTATGTTGGGGAGTGAACGTGTATAGATGTAGTAATATATTATTTCATGACATTTGTCTGTGTTTATATATGTATTTAGTTGTGTGGGTTTATGCTCTTTGCATACTGAAACTGACATACCGTTTGTAGTGTATTACTGTTACTGTGTGTAAATGTGTATGTGAGTAGGAACGGGTTTTAGATGTGTGCTTTTTATATCTGCTAATGCACAGTTGCAAGCAAGCACACAGGCACACCTTCTTTAGAGAACAGATTTAAACTGACCTTGCAACAAAAAAAAAATAGAAACCATCACAGAAATTCAAATGGGTGGTTATAGTGGGAATAACAGTATATGTATGCCCCATGATCTCTCCATTGATCTCTTTTGGCAATGTTTGCATTTTGATACCTAGTGGATCAAATTAACATTTAATGTGGAAACCAGTACAAATAGGAACAAACGAAATACAGACCAGTACATCTTAAAGGGAATGGATCCTCAAACACTAGCTTGTTATGTAGTGGAAAACAGTGGAATCTGTGCTGGTTATTATTGCTTTCTTTTCAGCAGCGGAAAAGGAACTTACCCACAACCCATAATTACACACACACATGTAGTGCATTACTTTTAACATGGCATTTTTGTGTGTAAATGTGTGCATGAGTATACACATCTGTTTAGTGTGTGTGTGTGTGTGTGTGTGTGTGTGTGTGTGTGTGTGTGTGTCTATAAGCACACTTAACCTCCTCGAGTTAACCTCTAACCTCCTCTAGATCCTAACAGAAAGGGATTGTACAGGCAGCCCGTAATTACAGGCTTACGCAGACATCAAACTGCACCATGACAACGCAGTCACCCACAGCGGCCCCCGTTGGCACATTTACTCATAGATTTACTCAGAGGTCACCGGGTGCGGATCACAACAATCACATTTCATCGTTCTCCCCTTCCTCACCCCAGTAACAGCAGCTAGCGCTTAAACACCGTCCCCCGCTGAATACCCAGCCGCTGAGAAATCAATGGCCAAAGAAGGAGTTCAAATAAATCGATTTAAGCGCTGGGGTCGGATTGGCGTGAGCTAAAGGGGTCCGGGACGCTGAGTCATCGAAACTCAGAGATCACAGGCGGGCAGGGAAACCGCTGAGGCGGCTTTTAGCATGACCCTGCTGGTTGGGGTCAAGCCAGGGTCAACACTGACCCTCACCACAAGATTGTTCAAATCCTACCTGCTGTTGGAAAATGTGAGAGACGCCATATAATTACAGATTTCAAAGATTTATGCTTTTGCTCACAGAATCTCTTATGACCTGACTGCTTTACAATCACACATCTGCCAGCCTCAACTAGGCTTTCCACACTTGCTCAACACTGTGAATAGATACTGAAAGTGCTGTGTATTATGAGTTGAATGTTATTTCCTGCCTATATCACCAATAATATCTGTGTGTGTGTGTGTGTGTGTGTGTGTGTGAGAAAGTAAAGTTTATATAATGTTGATTTTAATTCAGTTTAATCTTTGTTACTCCAGCGCACCTGAAGTCTATGCTTTTAACTCTCTCTCTCTCACTCACACACACACACACACACACACAGTCACACACACTCCTCTTGTCGGCCTCACATCCAGTGCTAACACTGCATAAATCCTTGTTCTTTTGGTTGCTGCAGAGGATCAGAATCATATTGATTTAGCCGTTATTGGCAGACCCTGGCGACGCTTCTGTGCAGTAATTGAAACAGATGGCTGTGTTTGCCACAGTTGGCGGCTCAAGAGTAATGGGTGTCGGTGCCATCACGTTCGGCCCTGAGCTGAATGGTGTGTTAATAGTTAAGGTTCTTCAAGGAAGAGTGTCATTTGCTCAAAGGACATTCACAGAAAGGTATTTAATGGGAAAACACACAGCACACAGCTTAATCATGCTATCTGAGTGTTCATCCTGTGGCCTCAAAGGAGAAATGGGATGATTACAGCCCAAAAGCCTTCTGTGGTTTTTTAAATGCTTATTTTATTTTGTGAGTGTGGTTTATATATGTGTGTGTGTGTGTGTGTGTGTGTGTTTGAGTGTTTTTTGTTTGTCTCCCACACTCGTTTGTAGAGGCGTATGTGTGTGTAGGCCAGCTGGTGAAAGCGGCCTCAGGCACACTGGCTTGGTTCAAAACGGCCACCGGTGGTGTGTGCATGTGTGTGTGCATGTGTGTGTGTGCGCATGTTAGTGTGTGCGTGTGTGTGTGTGTGTGTTTGTGTGTGTGTGTGTGTTGGCTGAGCTGCACTAAGCTGTGCTGAGCCTCTCAGTGTGGTGTGGTGCTGATAGGCGTGCAGCCAGGACAGACCCCATATATATGTTTGTGTGTGTGTCTGTGTGTGTGTGTGTCTGTGTGTGTGTAGGGCTAGGAGGAAGAGAGGAAGGAGAAAGAGAGAAAAAGAGAGAGAGACAGAGACATATACAGAGAGAAAGACAGACAGAGAGCGAGAGAAATGCTGAGAGGAGGTGGATTTTAAACAGGGTGATTATGTGAAGGTATACAACTGTTGGGGCGTTGTGTGTGTTTGTGTGTTTGTATGTTTATGTGTGTGTGTGTGTGTGTGTGTGTGTGTGTGTCCATTTGCAGCATAACTATTTGAATACTAGTATCCCTATTTGGTTATTCTGTACATGGGAGGTTATGATTCTGTGCATCTACAATGATACAAAAAGTGTAAAGGTTAAGTGTCCGATACGGTGAACACCAGATAATTGTATGGGAAAACAGTCGGATCCCCAGTAATAGTGATAGCAGACAGTTGTGCTCTCAGGTGTAATAGTAATAAGAAACGAAATCCCAATGTGAAGTTTTATGTTTTGTCTAAGGCTAAAGGCTGTCAATAGGTTAATTTGCCCCAAAGGATAGCCAAGGCGGTCGGTGACTGAAGAATTTGAAGTGCTGGCTGATGGAGGCATTTGGTCAGCGGTCTTCTGTGGGGGGAAACCCGTGACAAAATGCATCTCTGAAGTGACTCGTGTGATTACGTAGATGGGAATATGTTTTGTAGTGTGTGACTGCTAATGAAAATAGAAAAAAGACAAAATATATACCGACATTATAGAAACATGGTAAAGTTATTAAATAAGATTGAGAGAGTCGTGAATGTCTGCCACCAGCCCCCTGTGGGATGAAGTATTGGTCTATACAGTCATGAAAAAAAGGTTGTTCTACTTTCCTGAGCCTGTACTACTAGCCCTGACGGCCAGCCAGGAGTAACCGAATATCCGTTTGTGGACACACCTAGAAATATACGTGTGTGTGTGTGCGTGTGTGTGTGTGTGCGTGTGCGTGTGCGTGTGCGTGTGCATGTGCATGTGCGTGTGCGTGCCTTTAAACATCAGCTATCAGCTTGTGCAGTGAAAACATGTTTGCAATGAAAAATGACTCTGTCCGCCCTCATACCCCCTCCCCTTGCGCTCAATATGTGTGATATGACACAGTTGCCCTTGTTGCAGCTACCTTTCAGTGATGTGTGTGTGAGTGTGTGTGTGTGTGAGCATTTGTCTATGCGATATACTTACATCACTGTGTGTGTGCTTGTGCGCACAGCATGTATTTAAGTGTCTTGAAGTGAATATGAATATATGTGTACGTGGGTGTGTTTGTATTCATGCGGACATTAAGAGCATTTTCTGTTTAAACACGTTTGTGTGTGTGTGTGTGTGTGCGTGTGCGTGTGCGTGTGCGTGCGTGCGTGCGTGCGTGCGTGTGTGTGTTTTGCTGTTGCATAGTCTCTGCAGTAAACAGGAAAGGATCTCTCAGTGGGAGTACGTGTCTGTTCCCTCCACACAGGGGTCACGGGTAGTGTTGTCGTCTGACATCTCTGTCTCTTTCTCTCTGTCACACACACAGACACACACACACACACATATACACACTCAATTTCTCACACTCTCTATTGCACCTTACTTTCCACCCTTTCCCCAGAGCAAATCCATCTGTTTGGACCTTGAAAATACCTTGTGCAACTAAGTGTGTGTGTGTGTGTGTGTGTGTGTGTGGTAGTCAAAACTACAAAAGAAACTGACCATGAATCTGCTGTTGACCATAAATAAAGATGCTGAGATGAATTAACATTTACATTTAGTCATTTAGCAGACGCTTTTATCCAAAGCGACTTACATACACATTTTACATTTACACTGATGGCACACTGCACATCAGGAGCAATTAGGGGCTCAGTGTCTTGCTCAAGGACGCTTCAACAGGGAATCGAACTAGCAACCTTCTGATTACTAAACGACTTCTCTACCTCCTGTACCACTGTCACCCCCTTAATAATGAATTCTGTTGCATTCACATGATCCACACCATATGACCAACAAACACTCTACTCTTAAAGGTGCAGTCCTTAGGTATAATCCAGATTTAGCGAAATGGTCCTCCAGCTCTTTGGGTTAAGGTGGCCACCCTACGTGTTGTTGGGATGTGGGCTCAACTGGAGTAAATGGTGAAGGTGGGGAAAAGGTGCAGGCGATGGTGTTTTAGTTCAAAAAACATATAAGTATTTATTAACCACAGGAACGCTCAAAAGACTCCTGAAATGCAAATGAATCAAAAAGTCCATTAGTTATAATCCAGTGCACTTTTCGTCAGATTTAGCGAAATTCTGCTCCAACCTCTTGTGAGGGACCGAGGCAACCGCCTCCACATGTTGGGGTGTGTATGTAATGTATAATGTATATATAATTAGGAACACTGAAAAGCTCAATGCAAATTAATCCAAAAGCCTCACGGCAGGGTAGCACTCCTTCTCTGACGGCCCCCTCTGAGCTAAAGTGGTCCAATCAGGCCTAGTTGGATCAAACCATTTAAAAGGGGAGCCCTCCTCACATAAATCCTGTAAACAACACAGTTATTGGCATTGACATATATTTGACACCGACACAAAGTTAAACCAATGCACACAACACCATATATTACAATACTTACACACACCACACGCACACCCCATATTACTGATATACATAAAGAACAGAATGAACATCAAACACCCCTCAGGACAGTACTTCCATTCTCCCTCCCCCGTGGGACGTGGAGAAATACTGCTCCTCAGCAGTGCTCGCTTCCGCCTAGGAGCAGCAGGACAGGCCTGATGAGTGAGGAAGTGTGAATAACAGTATGTATGAGGTAACCAGAGTTTTTTCAGGGACCAGGAGGTAAATGGGACATGAAATAGTGTGTACCGCACTACTTGCCATGGATGGTGAGCATCATTAAAGGTATAAACGGTGACAATTGCGATTTGTGTTTTCTGTGATACCGCAGAACAAAAAACGTGTTATGGAAAGCTGAATATGTGGACATGAATAACCCAGAGTCTATTAAGATGCATATGTGCATGTGTGTGTGCGCGCGAGTGTCCAAAGTCTCTGTCTCCCGGTCTGTCAGTGTAACGCCAAAATTCCTGCAGGAGTGCGAAGCGTTGAGAAGGGGGGACTTCTCTCCTTCTCACACTCCTCTAGTTGTCCATTCAGTGCATATGCTCAAAAACACGGTGGTGGTACTACAGTCCTTGCTCTAGAAATGGGAAAAAAACCAAAGTGGCTCGGACCGAGCCATACACTATTACAGCCAATCAACAAGAGGGGGTCTTTTTTTTTTTCAAATAAT
>NC_045172.1:19470020-19477520 GCF_900700415.2 Clupea harengus | reverse complement strand
GTCACCAACTCTGGCCCTGATTGGCTGATGGCCTCAGTGCTGAGGACATCAGTGGAACCATGATTACTATAACTGTAATACGCCAATATACAATATGGAGAGCAGATAGGAAAAGATTGAGGGAGGACAAACAGAAATAGATTGGGCAGGAGAGAGAGAGCAAAAGAAAGAGGGAGGGAGAGGGCAAGAGAAAGATAAATTGACCAAGAGGCCTAAATTAGCCAATAAGCCATTGCGGGCAGTGGAGCAATTTACAGCAGCTGTTGTACACAGCCCTCCCAATCATTCCCAGCTCAGAATGAGCCATTACAAACAAAAAAGACTTTAACGACTTCTCACAGAGAGAGAGAGAGAGAGAGAGAGAGAGAGAGAGAGAGGGAGGGAGGGAGGGGAGTATTGCAGTGAATTGCTGTGTGTGTGTGTGTGTGTGTGTGTGTGTGTGTGCGTGCCTACGTGTGTGTGTGTGTGCGTGCCTACATGTGTGTGAATGTCCATGTTTGTTTGTTTGTGCAAACGGCTACATTTCACTCACTCTTTGGTGGTAATTCAATGATAATTTTCTCCTCCTGATGTAACACATTTTCCACACGGCTGCGGTTCCATTTGAGAGCCTTCCAAAACTGAACTTTATGAAACCCAGATGCGCTGGAAGCTGTCCTCATGTCCCCTGTGAGGAGAAACAACTTTCATCAGCAGACCTGGAATCAGTTCTGTCATTTCTCTATGAACACTCCAGTCCCGGTGTCCTTAAGGGAGACTGAGATATTGGCACCCGAACGGATGATTTATTATGCTTCGTGATGACGATGTTACAATTCAGGCTTTTTTAGGACACCAAATATAAAACGCTACAGATTGGTGCTATTACTTTTATTGATGTGACATTTACCGCTTGATTTATCAGTTTCTGTGTTTGTCTTGTATCTAATAAACCCACCCTGTGACAAAGCGGTTCAGTGAATGGAAACGTTGGATTGCCTATAAGCGTGCCGTCAAGGCAGGAAGACCTGAGATTCCTTTGGCACGAGGTGCTGTGTTTAATAAATGGTGGAGATTTAGCTGGCCAGAGATCTGATTGTAGCTCTTTCTGAAACGAACGGATGCCTTTTCTCATTAAAAATGGCATTTACTAATCAGATTCAGACACACATTTTGAATATTTTGGTCTGCTAAACAGAAGCATTACAATTCTGCTGGTCCCATCTTGCATATTTTATCCCCAGTCTCATACATTTTAATTATTTGGGACATCTGATTATTAATTTTCTTGATGTTAATATTAGACTGTGGCATTTGAGTGAATTTAGATCGAAAACCTCTGTTCCTTTGATCGGGTTTCCTGTGGAGATAGGAGGCCCTGTTCATCAGTCTCTTCTAGTCGTTAAATCTGTTATATTCGTACAATCAGTTATTGTAAGAGTCGTGACATACTTTGTTTTGAAGAGTTCATAGGGTTTCCTGTGGAAATAGGAAGCAGGGTTTATAGATTCCAGTTCTATACATTCTGCATCTGATGGGTTGTAAGTGTGACCTCTGCTCTCAGTGAGTTAAGCAATAATAGCACTTTCAAGAGGAACAAGCCTGTGGGTTAGAGAGAGAGGAGCTGTCTACATCGGTTTCTCTCTCCATGGTGACATTGGCGCAGCACATATAAGATGTGTGTGTGACCTTGAAAATCTTACATTTTCTCAGACCTGCTGCTTGAAACGAGGGTAGAAAGTACAGATCCATTAAAAGGGTTGTGCTCAAACCATGCCGTTAACTAAATTGTGCTTGGCTAATTGGACCTTTTTGAATGAGTATCAGTAGACTAGTCTCCATTTAAGATAAAAAACAAGCTTAGAATATAAAATAAATAAGGACTAATTGGTGCACATATGCAGTTTCCACAGTCGGACACTGTACATTTAACAAATACTAATGAATATGTCTTCTTTCAACTGAAACATTCCAAGAAATTTTGCCTAAAGCACAGCCGTTCTACAGTCCTCATTTCAGCTCACAAAGTCAAACTTCACCTTGCTTGCAGTTGCATTGTAAGAACCTCACAGCTAAGAAGTAAGAAAAAAGAAAATGATTTGGCCTCATCATCATCATTAAAATTAAATTAAATTAAACTCAAATTTGCAGCACACAGTATTATCGCTAACTTGATCAAAGTCGCTCCACGCGGTACCCTACTTTTGAACGAGCTGTCCAATTAACACATAAATGACTTAAGAGGTAATGGGCTCCCAGAATTTCCCTGCAGCTTCAGAAAAAGCGTGGATGCACAGGCTAGTTTGACGGTTTGATATGACATACCTTACGATGAAAATGCAGCCAAAATGATGCATCAGTTCGCCAAGGACATTATTAGCCCCCTTTTAGTGGGCTCTGTCTCGCTCTTGGACACCGCCGTCTCATTCGAACGTGGCCGTCCTCACACACATGCTGCAGCTCAAATGTGGCCATATTAGACTATATTGTAGAAAGAATTGTGGGATTACAATTTTAAATACAACCTGCCCATGCACACTTTCTAAATAGTTGTATTATCGTATTATCCTCTTTTTCTCAAACCTGCTTTAGATGATGAAGTGATTAGGAAGTGCAGTACATTCATTGAATTCAATCAGAATGAGTGTGGTCAGAGACTATCTCCTTCCACACCGATTGAAAAAACAAACCCAAACAGACATGTTAAAAACATTTAACTATCGACCTGAAATATCGTCCACTTTTTGTCACAGATAATCATTATCATATCGGCCCTGAGAAAAACATAGTGGTTGAATATATCTCTGGTGTACTGTGTAGGGCTTCATGCGTATGCGTATACATATGCATTCTTGTGCTTGCGTGTGGTAACATGCATCTCAAGGTGTTTTGGATGTGTGTTAGTGTGTGTAAGTGCATGGGAGCTTTTTATGTCTAGTGCGTGTCTGCACAGCTGTGAGTTAATGTGACTGTCCATCCCAGTGCAGTACGTCATTACTGAATCGAAGAGGAGTAGAGACTAGTGGTCGACCGATTAATCGTAATATATCGGCCATCGGCCACCCTGTTCTCTAAATATCGGCATCAGCCATTGAAAAACCCATTGCGGTCGACCACTAGTAGAGACTACAGTCGACACTGAGTGAAATGAGCTCTCCATGCACTTCCCACCAGCACCACCGCAGCCCTCGTTCCTAAAGAGATCAACCGAAACACTGAACCAAGTCGAGCCAAACACACCCCCACGTGCCCACCGTTAAACCTCTCCACACTCACTGTTCCACATCCCCGGCACATGGCTCCCAGGCTGGGTCACATACACACACACAGAACCTCAACACATCCATCATTTTCATTAACAATATCAAGATTAATTATATGTTACGCATGAGTGTACAAACAAGCTATTATTGTAACAGCTCAATGGACCCATGTCGATTATTTACACATATGTGGTCCCGTGTGCATTTGTTGGTTCAGCTGTAATGTCTTATGCTAATGACATGAAATGTATGCTAATCTATTGCATGTTGCCTCACACAAGTGTGTATTCTGTGTGTATTGTGTGTGTATTGTGTGTGTGTGTGTGTGTGTGTGTGTGTGTGTGTGTGTGTGTGTGTGTGTGTGTGTGTGTGTGTGTGTGTGTGTGTGTGTGTGCATATGCGTGCAACTTTGTAAATCTTTCAGAATTGACATGCAGCATAGCCTCTTCTCTGCACTCTAAAATTTATGCCAGGAAAGAAAAAAAAAACTCTTACACAAGTAGGTCAAAAGAAAGAGAAGAACAAAGTAGAAAAAAGAGGGAGTGAGTAGGATGGAGAGAGACATAGAACCGGAGAATGAAAGAAGCATAGAAATTGACAATGACAAAGGAGAGGCCAGACTAACCAGGTGAGAGAATAGAAGACAGCAAGAATAGAAGAGAGAGAGAAGAGAGAGAATAGAAGAGAGAGAGAGAGAGAGAGCGAGAATAGGAAATCTGTCAAGCAAAAAAACAGCCCCGTGATTTGCTGTAATCTATTTCATCTGGTGACAATAGGCGTTCATTAACACAAGGAGATTACCCTTTTCATTCAACGTGCGGAGACAAAGGAAGAGAAGTAAAAAAGAGAGTGAGAGACACAGAGGATGAGTGGAGGAATGTAGTGACTGACTGACAGTGCAGGAGAGTAAAAGCTGATTGTGATTGAACGTAGGCTCGTAGGTTCCTACCCTGTAGCCTGTGCAAGTGGCCTAAAGGGTGTGTCTGCGTAATACTAGTTGGAAAAAATAAACAAAGATGGCGGACCAAACTCTGTAGATGGCCGTGTTTTTATATGAATGTAATTTGTTTGGCTTTCTTTTATTTGCTTTGCTTTTTTTTTTAGTTAACAGTGAAATAGACACTGTACAATCTGATAACCCTGTTCTAACCATTCAAAGCTAACTACCCACAAAGTAGACGGCTTGCTTGCAAAGTTAAACAATGATCAGCAATGCATAGCGACGTGATTGGTGGTTGACCTGTCAATCTCGGTTGGCAAAGGCTTTATCAACACACCCCCAAATGCCGGGCAAGCGGACCAATTACAGGTGTTGCAGTCTGCGTGTAGTTACATTTTTTGGAAGGTGCACGTCAGGCCACGACGTAAGGTACGAACGCAGAAGCGTAAATCGACCTTGAACATAGTGCATAGAGCATAGCGTAATGCGGTAGGGGTTCACAAACTCCAAATAGAAAGATCTTGTCAAGAGAGACAACAGGTTGTGTTCTGCTGGATAACACATTTCCCTCTGTGAAAAAAAACCCTTAAAACCTTAAAAACCTTAAAATTCAATCAATAAGAAATTAGTTTGACTTAAAAAAAAAATCCAATTATCAGATAAGCTTACTTTTTCCAATTATCAGATGACGAAATTAGAATCCTATATGGAGGACGAGAATCTTACAGGGATGCCACTAGACACATCTTTCAGCGGACTGAAACAGACAGTACACAGTTTATTCAAAAAAAAAGATCGTTGCATTTTGTATTTGTTATTTTCTAATATTAGAATCAACTGTAATGGTAGGATTGATTTTTGGGAGTTTCATTGTTTATCTGAACCCGCATCCATTGACAACATGGAACTCCATAGCATGTCAATAAAAGCCATTTTAGAAGAGAGAGGAAGAGGGAGAGATGGCAAAACAAAGGGAATACGGAAGTGACAGCTATAAGCAAGGCAGAGAGAAGAGTGAGTGTGATGGAAAGGGAAAAGAGAGAGGGTGTGGGTGTGTGTGTGTGTGTGTATGTGTCTGTGTGTCTGTGTACATGCTTGTGTGTGAGAGAGAAAGATAGAGGGAGAGAAAAGAGAACGTATTTTTGTGTGTATGTAGGTGGTGTGTGTGTGTGTGTGTGTGTGTGTGTGTGTGTGTGTGTGTGTGTGTGTGTGTCTGTGTCTCTGTGTCTGTGTATGTGCTTGTGTTTGAGAGAGAAAGATAGAGGGAGAGAAGGGAGAATGTATATGTGTGTCTATGTAGGTGGTGTGTGTGTGTGTGTGTGTGTGTGTGTGTGTGTGTGTGTGTGTGTGTCTAAGTATGTGCTTGTGTTTGAGAGAGAAAGAGAGAGATAAACAAAGACAGATGAGAGAGGAAATGTGTTTGTTTCTTTGTGTGTGAAAGAGAGAGAGAGAGAGAGAGAGAGAGATGGAGGGAGAGAGAGGGAGAGAAAAAAAAGAGAGAGAGAGATTTACTTCATTCCCACTCACATCGAAAGCCATTTATTGAGCCATATTCATTTATTCAGAGCCACCATATTTATGTAGTGTTATGGTGTTGTGTGGGAATGGATGCTAAACGCTAAAGTCAAATCGCACATCTGTCCCCTGGTGACCTAGTATCATTAACAATAATCCTGTGGTGACCTAGTATCATTAACAATAATCCGCTGGTGACCTAGTATCATTAACAATAATCCGCTGGTGACCTAGTATCATTAACAAGAATCCCCATGGTGACCTAGTATCATTAACAATAATCCCCATGGTAACATAGTATCATTAACAAGAATCCCCTGGTGACCTAGTATCATTAACAATAATCCCATGGTGACCTAGTATCATTAACAGTTATCCTCCAGGCGGAACTGGACCCATTAGATTAGCGTGTTCAACAAGGACCCCCCCCCCCCCCCCACACACACACACACACACACACACACCCTTCGATCACAACATTGTTATCAGAGTAAACACTTGCCCCACTGATGTCCCATTATTTCCCTCAGGACTGTTCAATGTCAATGTGAAGCCATTTAACATCACATTATTTCCCTCAGGACTGTTCAATATCAATGTGAAGCCATTTAACATCACATTATTTCCCTCCGGACTGTTCAATATCAATGTGAAGCCATTTAACATCATTCACAAGTGGTTGCACCCGATCACTTTGAACCCAGTACTTGTAATGGTGAGCTGATTTTGTGGAATTAAACTTCGCTTCAGGCTGTGCAGCAAATGGTGTGTCCTGGCTGCTATGGTTGCGTAGTTGCTATGCAAGTTATCTAGCTGATCTAGCTATCCTCTACTATACAATAACTTGTAAAATTATAATTGGAAAGGTAGAAAACCCTCAGGGTGCCTGTGCAGCTTCAGTGCTTGGCCCCAAAACACATAGGTTTAACTTTGCAGTTCATCTTAACATTAATACATCCTATTTAATTGCCAACTGTTAAGATCGTTTCCTAAGCTAGAGATAGCTAGGATAACTGGCAGCACAGAGAGCTCGCATCTTTTCACTTCTTGCGGAGCCCCAGTTGGCAAAGGAACGGTGGCCCATTGTCGACCCACTGGGGGCAGGGTTGGCAGTCCGTTGGCCTTTTGCTCATTGATTTTTTTGGGCGGTCCACTGGTGAGTTATAAATAAATAGTCCATGATTTTGCCATTTGCTTTAAGAGCTGTTTTTTCTTTATTCATTTATACTTCATACATTTTCACCAACCCCCAATAGTATAGATGTTTATATATGTTACAAGTGCGTACATAAGTCTTTAATTGACCAAGTCATTTTTCACCTTGAGAGTCTTCTAGTGCGATGAACTTCTTCTGTTTAGCGACTGATATTGTTTTTAATAGACTATGCCAAGTATATGATTTAGAAATTCCAGGAATTGTTAACATTTTATGTTAATATCCACACCCAGTTAAACTCAAGATGGTGGTGGTTAATATCCACACCCAGTTAAACTCAAGATGGTGGTGGTCTGAGAGCAAAAAAGAAATGGCACACCACCAGTGGGGTGCTGACCAAAATCCGCCGGTGTGCCAATACATGCTTGCTATCTGGGGGTTCGTCCTCATAGCATGCAGTTAATCCGCCGGTGTACCGATACATGCTTGCTATCTGGGGGTTCGCCCTCATAGCATGCAGTTAATCCGCCGGTGTGCCGACACATGCTTGCTATCTGGGGGTTCGCGCTCATAGCATGCAGTTAAATACAGTCGGGTGGGAATACGCAGCACCCATTACTTTATCATAATGGAAGACTGAGTGTGAA
>NC_045172.1:19453688-19456188 GCF_900700415.2 Clupea harengus | reverse complement strand
GAACAGCCCCGGGGCGCTAACCACCCGCCTGGCCACCGACGCCTCACAGGTCCAGGGGGTGAGTGTGCTGCTTATGGTCGTGGAATTTGACAGATGCTTTGGCCAAAGCGACTTACTTAAGACGTATTTAAAAGTTATTTATTCAATCTAAAAATCTATAGAAATTAAAGAAAATAGTAACAATACATACATAAATGATGATATTTGACAACAGCAAAAAATAAGTTTAATGCACAATCCAACAAACTGTGTAAAACAACATTGAATCAGCATATCAGAATATAGTGATTATAATAACAGTGATTACTATTGTATGTATTTATAGTGATATAATACCAATGATTACTATAACAACAATAATAAGGGGTAATCTCAGCCACCCAGTCTCAGGGGAGCCAGATGTGACTTGAGTCTGGAGACGTGTCTTGTCTAAATGATGGTACTGGGCTGTGATAGAAGCCAATGGAAAGGGGCCTCTCCAAGCAAAGCCCAAGCAGGCCGTGGTGCACCTGGTTGTGGGTGTGGGTGTGGGTGTGGGTGTGGTTGTGGGTGTGGGTTTGGTTGTGGTTGTGGTTGTGACAGGTGAAGACCATATCTGTACAACAGTCATGTCTGAAACTACTGCTTTGTAATGTGAACACGAACAACCCCGTGCTCCCATGAGAAAGTGCAATAAAAAGACAATGAAACCATTAAATGATTACATGGATGCTGCTGTGCATGCTAATGCTGTTAACGCTAATGTATGTGAATCTGTGTGTGTGTGTGTGTTTAATTTCTTTAGTTTACATGTGTTCTGTGTGTGTGTGTGTGTGTGTAATCTCTTTAGTTTACATGTGTGCTGTGCGTGTGTGTGTGTGTGTGTGTGTTTAATCTCTTTAGTTTACATGTGTGCTGTGCATGTGTGTGTGTGTGTGTGTGTGTGTGTGTGTTTAATTCCTTTAGTTTACATATGCGTGTGCATGTATGTTTGTGTGTGTGTTTAATCGCTTTAGTTTACATGTGTGCTGTGTGCACGCGCGCGCGTGTGTGTTTAATCTCTTTTGTTTACATGTGTGCTGTGTGCGCGCGTGTGTGTGTGTGTGTGTTTAATCTCTTTAGTTTACATGTGTGCTGTGGGCGCGCGCGTGTGTGTGTGTGTTTAATCTGTTTAGTTTACATGTGTGCTGTGCGCGCGCGCGTGTGTGTGTTTCATCTCTTTAGTTTACATGTGTGCTGTGCGTCTCCTAGGCGACAGGCTCTCAGATTGGCATGATCGTGAACTCTATGACGAACATCGGCGTGGCCATCATCATCTCCTTCTACTTCAGCTGGAAGCTGTCGCTGGTCATCATGGGCTTCCTGCCCTTCCTGGCGCTCTCCGGGGGCTTCCAGGCCAAGATGCTCACCGGCTTCGCCAAGCAGGACAAGGAGGCCATGGAGATCGCAGGACAGGTCCGTCTGTCTGTCTGTCTGTTTGTCCATCTGCCTGTCTCTCTGTCTGTCTGTTTGTCCATCTGCCTATCTCTCTGTCTGTCTGTCTGATTGTCTGTTTGTCCGTCTGCCAGTCTCTCTGTCCGTTTGTCTGTTTGTCCATCTGCCTATCAGTCTGTCTGTCTGTTTGTCTCTCCATCTGTCTGTCCATCTGTCTGTCTGTCTGTCTGTTTGTCTCTCCATCTGTCTGTCTGTCTGTCTGTCTGTCTGTCTCTCCATCTGTCTGTCCGTCTGTCTGTCTTTCTGGCAATCTCATTCCCCCAATCCAAGGCTTTTCCTTTCTCCTTCTTCTTCTCCTCCTCTCCCTTTGAGCTTCTTTCTTTTTCTCTTTATCTTTCTCCTTCGCAGGTCTATCCATCTCTGCACACGTCCATCCAACACACACCCCATATCCACCCCCCCCTCCCCTCTCCCTCATCTTTCTTCTGGCCAGTCAAGTCTGTTTGTTTTTTCAGACCATCTGTCCACGAAACCCATTCTTCTCCTCTCTCCTTCCATCTCTCTCACTCTTCTTTGACAGCTGATCAGGTCTATCCATGCCTGCAGATGTATGCTGTTATCCAGCCATTCCCTTCCCCTTTGCTCTCCCTCTTTCTGTCTTTCAGGGCCTTTATATACAGCCTGTTCAAGGCTGGAAAGTTGTGCCCTTAGTCCGCCTTGCCATTCTGTAGAAAAGAGAAAAGGTACAAACATGGAATTGGGGGGGGGGGGGGGGGTCATTGTTGTTCCGCCTGTAAGAGGAGGATGTCAGAGGCGGATGGAAGTCTTTGTAACAGGTAGATGCGGCACAGCGGGCCGGCACGTACATAATGCACACCAACTCTGCTTGATACGCGTGAACACGTACATAATGCACACCAACTCTGATTGAGTCTGACATAGCTGTAAATGCTCACGGCTTGCAAGAGCCTGCCGTCATCAAGTTCACCCATCATTGTTTTTGAAAGTAACAGGTAGGCTAACTTATTTCTGACACAGTGTTATGGCACATTCGAGGCAACTTATTTATAAGTATTTTATTAAGTCA
>NC_045172.1:19446188-19448688 GCF_900700415.2 Clupea harengus | reverse complement strand
CCGCCTCGCAACCTCAGCCTGGAACCTGAAACCCTGCTGCGTCACTTCATAACAGCAACAACATTGTGGATGCGATAAAAAAAAAGTACCGGATCCAAAAATGTCTCCGGATTCAGGCAATCCAGGTTCCGTGTGGACGTGTCCTTAGAGCAGTCGTTCTCAAAGTGTGGTCCGCAAGTGCCCCGTAGTGGTCCGCGACGGCCACCCTAGTGCCAAAACTCAATGATGCACCTTGACGTTGGGCGGGGCGGGGGGGGGGGGGGGGGGGGGTGGCATAAGAGGCCTCAGTCGAGTTCAATGACTGTGATGTGAGTTATGAGAAAGACAGGGAAAAAGAGAAAAAGAAAGGATTAGAAAGGATTAGAACTGCGCGGGGGGAGGGGGGTTGGTGTAGAGAAAAGAGAGATCAAATGTCAATAAAAGCCTACATTTGACATAGTATTGATCACCATATTAAGAAGTATTGATCCTTTGAGAGCATTTTCAAGGTTTGAAAAATGCAAAAATCGATGATCCTTAAATTGTACTTACAACTGCTCGATGCTGTGAAATGGCAGTTGTGGAACATTTATTAAACTATTAATCAATTTGTTAGTACAAGAGCTTGAAATTGAAATGTGCAGGAGATCACACAAGGCTGTTTTGATGTCTTTAAGTGTCTTCAGCGCCTTGTGTATTTGTGTGTGTGTGTGTGCGCGTGTGTTTGTGTGTGTCTGTGTGTGTTTGTGTGTGTGTGCGTGTGTGCGCGTGTGTGTGTGCGTGTGTGTGTGTGCGTTTGTGTGTGTGTGCTTGTGTGTGTGTGCGTTTGTGTCTGCAGAAGTACGACACTAACGTGGGCTCCCAGGGTTCCCAGCTGTCTCGGGGACAGAAGCAGCGCATCGCCATCGCCAGAGCCGTCATACGCGACCCCAACATCCTGCTGCTGGACGAGGCCACCTCAGCGCTCGACACAGAGAGTGAGAAGGTAGGCATACTGCAGTACCCCCCCTCAACACACACACACACACACATTCAAACATTCACACACACAAACATGACACACAGCTTTGTCTTGAAAACCTTTTGAACTAGTTGTAGTAATTTACATTGTGTGTGTATGTGTGTTTGTGTGTGTGTGCATGTGTGTGTGTATGTCTGTGTATGTGCATGTGTGTGTGTGTGTGTGTGTATGTGTGTGTGTATGTGTGTGTGTGCGTGTGTCAAACAGACGGTACAAGAGGCCCTGGATAAGGCTCGTGAGGGGCGAACCTGCATCGTCATCGCTCACCGTCTCTCCACCATCCAGAACTCTGACATCATCGCCGTGATGGCACGTGGCTACGTCATTGAGCAGGGCAACCACGAGCAGCTCATGGCCAAGAAGGGAGCCTACTACAAACTGGTCACCACAGGGGCCCCTATCAGCTAACACCAACGCTAACACCAACGCTAACATCGCTATGCATTAACATCAGGGATGAGGCTAGGTCATCTAGGGAAGTTATATTAGCACCGATGCTAGGGCTAGGTGAGATGGGGACTTTGCATTAACACATAAAGTGATGGTGACCCTTCCCAACCTCTGCCAGTCTTAGTGGCCATAGTACCTGTCAGACAGCTGTCCGTCTCTTTTGAAAGTTCCGAATAGGTGGATGCAGTCAGGCTGGGTTGAAATGTACAGATTACAGAGGCCAGGAGTGGCATACAGATATTTGTCATTCACAGAGCATCTGTTGACATGATAGCATTCAGAATAGCTGCCACTGATCTTACATAATCTAAAACATATCAGTTACAGTAGCTTTCATAAAGTTAAAGCAATAATTTACAAATATACAGTATAGGCCTTTTGTAATATTTCTACGCTTAAATAATATAGATATGAATTGTATGCATAATAAATAATATACATTATGTGTATTTAAATGGATTTGTCCTCCTGAATTAGTATAGCCAGGAAATGTTTAAATGCTAAACAAACTAAAAAAAATTAAAAGCTCTTAAGGTTAGCCTAGAAAATATGCTTGGAGCCAGGAAGTGACTGAATTTGACAACAACGTAACCAACATCTGAGTTCATATAGCCTGGAAATGTTTAAATGCTAAACAAACTAAAAAAAATTGAAAAGCTCTTAAGGTTAGCCTAGAAAATATGCTTGGAGCCAGGAAGTGACTGAATTTGACAACAACGTAACCAACATCTGAGTTCATTACGTTTTCTGGCATAGAGAGGCAGGCAGATGGCTTCTTAATGTGCATCTAGACCAACTCCTATTATGTGGTTAGTTGATAACGCAAATTATTTTAGACTACCTATAAATATGACAATGTTCATTTTCCTTTGGCGTATTTCATAGTTTCAAACAAATACTCTACCTTACATTTGTACCATTGGGAAGTAAAACTAATTGTCAGATTTTTTTACAATGTATCACAACACCTATAAATGCTGGCAAACTGTCATGCCTTGGGTACAGAATGAAAGTCACAAGTCAATTGTATTGTTGTGGTTTTTTCCCATT
>NC_045172.1:19401188-19436188 GCF_900700415.2 Clupea harengus | reverse complement strand
ACTGTCCAATCAGAGCTAGTCTCATGATCCTGTCACTACCCAAGTCAAGGCAAGGCAGCAAGGCGAAACACAGCAGTCACTGCTGGGGGCAAATACCACCACCACGTCAGCCTCAGTACAGGAATGATCCTGTGTGTGTGTGTGTGTGTGTGTGTGTTTGTGTGTGTGTGTGTGTGTGTGTGTGTGTGTGTGTGGACTTTTGTTCATGTGTCCAGTCATTCAGTCCTGACGGGGACAGGGGGCAGTTTAATTGTTATTTATTGCTGTGCAGCTCGCTCCTCTGAGACAGCTGGCAGTGGCGGTCTTAATGGGGAAATATGCGCCTGATGCATGATAAGGTAATTCATTCAAATTAAGAGTCCCCTCCCCCACCCGTCCTCCTGGGTGAAACGAGTCTGCAGTCTTTTCATCCTGTGACCACTTGACCAATTTGGTGCGCCCTGTTGCCTGACAACCAATCAGCGCAGCTTTTCAAGCGCGTTGTTGAAATGTGGCTGCGGAAACGCCATGGCAACAGCGCCTCGAGGACCACCTGCAATTATTCCCTCCAAATCCCTTCTCAAACACAATGCAACCTCTCTCTCTCTCTCTGTCTCTGTCTTGTATGCACTCAGTTCTTGTCATCTCCTCTTCTCAGCATCCTCTCTTCTTCTGGCTCTCTCAGCGTATGTTTGCCAAATCCCCTGCCCTGCCCCTCGCCAGTAGACAGCCGCCTCGTGTAAAGAGGCGGGTCCTGATGGATGTGGTTCCATTAAGGCGGCGCGTCTCAATTTGAACCCATTTAAAAAAACGGCTCTCCTTGTTTTCTCCCTGTCCGAGGGGTAGTGATGGACGTTCACTGCTCAAACACAGTTAAAGTAGCATTGTGGAGTTTTGGTCTAACACTAGCGTGCTATATAAAGCTACATAAACTACATAAAAGGCACGCAAATACCTTACAAATATCCCAGTTGAAACTGATGTAAGCCTGCTAACATGCTAAAATGGCGCCTTTTGGTGATATGACTAGAGAGGATCCTGGCCACACACACACACACACACACAAACACAGGGGACTGGCCTTTTCTCTGGAGGTAAATTCTATCACAGCGGGGAGGAGACAGGAAACATCTGTACTCACCTTCTTCAAGTAGCGCACTCCGTAGGTGAAGATGTAGACATAGAAAGCAAACTTCCACCTGTGAGAGAGAAAAGAAGACATATGTCAGATGGGGAGATTTGAGTGTGTGTGTGTGTGTGTGTGAGTGTGTGTGTGTGTTAGAGACTGACTGACAAAGAGAAAGAGAGAGATCTAATGTGCAGAAATGTGCAGTTCATATATAATTTCTGATTGATTTTGTTAGTGTATTCCCATGCAGTGAATTTGCTAATGTAATGTATGTATGTAATTAATACTGAATTTAAATCACCCAGGAGTGTGATGTAAATGAGGGCTGGTGTGGAGGCAGAGTATGATCAGTCTTTCCAGCATGAATGTGTTCTGAGCACCCTGAGGAGAGATGCTCTCCAATCAGAGGATCATCATGACACTACTTCAGACTCTCAAATAGATGTGTGCATGCAAACAAACAAACACACACACGCATCGCACGCACACACACACACACACACACACACACACACACACACACAAAGATACAGACAACCATATGCATGTAAGCACTCACTCTCTCACGCACACAGACCCCCATACACACGCCGATTTATGTGACTCACTCACTTACGAACATGTACACACACACACACAAACACACAAAGATACAGACAACCATATGCATGTAAGCACTCACTCACTCTCTCACGCACACACCCCCATACACACGCCGATTTATGTGACTCACTCACTTACGAACATGTACACACACACGCACGCACGCACGCACGCACGCACGCACACACACACACACACACAAAGATACAGACAACCATATGCATGTAAGTACTCACTCACTCACTCTCTCTCACACACAGACCCCCATACACATGCCGATTTATGTGACTCACTCACTTACGAACATGTTCACACACACACACACACACACCCACACACATATTCCAGTGAGTCATAAGTGTAGCATTATTCTCCACATACATGGCAAGGCTAAATGTTGCCAGGCAACTGGATAGTCAAATACTACCAATACTTTTTTTCCCCCCTCACTGTCAATATGGTTTTACCATATTATCACTATAGTGATCAAATATGGTAACAGCTTGGTGTTACAAGTTAAATGTTGCGCTAAACCACAAGCATAAAACATTCCGTCCTCTACCTGGACGACTGAAATGAACATGCTTTCATCCTAGATGCCATGTTGTAATGTGCAGTCGGTGCACAGTCAGCAGTGGGATTACCTAATGAAGCATAATGATACTACCCAATGAACAGGCTCTGTTTGAGAAGGACCTTTCACTCATTGTGATTTCTCAGATTAGCGCAATACCAGCAAGCAATTTAGCTAAGACTGTGGGATTACATCACGTCACAAAGCTTGCACAGGATTCGAAGTGCTGTGGTTTGCGCTCACAAGTCATGAAAAGGATTAGTACAGATTCCTGCTCCCAGCGCCAACAATTATGCATACTGACTATGCCAGAAATGTGACATAGTTGGTCATAGTGTGACATAGACTTGCTATGTAGTGTGACATAGTTGGTCATAGTGTGAAACAGTGTGATATAATGTGGTAGAGTGTGACAAACAGAGGACCACAGTGTAGCATAGCCTAGTGTCACATGGTCCCTTGTGTGACATAATGGGAAACTGAATAGTATAGCATAGTGTGACATAGACTTGCTATGTAGTGTGACATAGTATGAGGTCATGTTGCTGTCTCTCACATGCTGTTCCATTGTGTGGCAATGAATCAGTCCAGTCGGGAAACTCTAAAGGGCGCTGCTGATTAATCTTCCAGCATTTGAGCCAATCAGCTTCTTACACCCTCAACGCAACCAAATAGAGGCATGCAGCTGTTGTTTTGAAGCTCCACCTGTCTATATCCACTTTAGCAGGGGGGGGGGGGGATTCATGTCTTCAAGTTGTCATTTATGCAGTTATGCAGCAGTTGCCACTAGGTTCTAGTATTGGACTAAACCAGCATTAGCAGCCACAGACACACTACCACGTAATTTACATAAATAAAGCTTATAATCGTATCCTGAGTCTCCTGACGATACTAGGTAATATACCATGCTGTGACATAGTCTTACTATAGTGTGACATAAGCTGTTTTCAGACATGCGCTGCACTGCGACCCTTAATTTATACACAGTGTTTCCCCTACCGTTATATTAGGGGGGGCGCCCCGCCCCCCCAACGGCACCCCCCGCCCCCCCTGGAAGGTCAAGTTAATTTTGTTCAATTTTATTTTCTATAAAGCGCCAAATCACAACGGAAGTAATTTAAGGTTACTTTTCCTATAGAACAGGTCTATAGCTTGTTCTTTTATTAAACAAAATAAATAGCCTTATGTTATTTATCTTATTTACACGACGGCATGTAATTTCTGTCTCTACATGGTCGCGCGTTTACAATTCTCTGCTCTCTGTATCGCGCATGGCAGAGTTCCGCCGCGATGCGCACAAACACACAGACACGTGCGCGCACACACAGGTGAGCACGCTCCCACCAGCGGACAGAATTGGGCTTAAGAACCAGTGCACAGCTACGGACACTTTTAAGCTTTAAAAAACTAATATCCAGGCGTTCATGAATCCGGCAGAGATCTTTTCCTCGGTAGGGTCGACAATGAGGCCCAATGAGAATGGCTACAACAGACGTGGAAACAGAACGTACGTACAGAATGTCCGCACCGAAAATTCAGAAATAGACCTGGCTTCCATTTTTTATCTTTTTCCGTGAGTTGTGCGTGGCCCTTTTTACATAGAGTCTGCTAATAAATCTATGAAATGTAACGAAAATTATTTATTTTGCTGTGAATAATGAAGGAAGCAATAAATCCGATTATTTGCCAAACCCTCAAGACCTGTTGCCATGGAGATTTAACGTTACTTTCTGTTTGAAGACAAGGTAGCAGCTAGTGTTGAAGAATGGATGACTTGAAATTGGACGACTTTAAATTAATATATGAAATTGAACATCAACACCTATACGGATAAAATAAATAAACAAGGATAGCAAAACAGATTGATAAGCAATGAGAACGGCAGAAACACAGGCAGGACGTCAGATGACGAGACAGATCATAGTGACACAGGCTGTTTTTAAAAAAAAAAAATTTCGTCATATGAAGGCTGAGACATTCATAACATCTTATTCAGTCGTACTGGTCCTTTTGTAATGCCAACATGTGCACTTGCTTGTGGATAAGTAAAGCCTATTTTGCTACATTTTTGTAGTCCTGGTAATCTTTTGTTTGGCATATTGGTGAGGTTATTAAGAGGACCATTTCTCAATCGTTTTGTTCTTGATGAATTAATGTTTGTTTAATAATCAATTATTTTTCAACAAATAACTCAATTATAATTACAAAGAGGACAATTCATAACTTTTTATCGCAACTTTCACTTGTTTCGCCAATTTCATTGCAACAAAAACCTAAAAATAAAAACTTTCATCGCAACTTTTTGGAAAAGCTCCTGCGAAATCAGGAATTTTAGGCCGCAAATATCTTAAAAAATGTTCTTCCAGAAGCCCAGAAAGATACACCACTGCAGCGACAAAAGCTGCACACTTTGTGGATAATTGTCATAAAAAGACATGTTCCGATGTTTAGTTGTTATATTGACTGCTGTCATTAAAAGAAACACATGAACACCATGATTCCTTTAAGCGTTTGTGTCGGTGGCCACGCCACGCCGCGCACCGTGCCGCAACCCCCCCCCCCCCAAAGCTGTAAACCTAGGGGAAACACTGATACATATATATATATATATATATATATATAAACACACACACACACACACACACACACACACACACACACACACACACACACACACACAATACCCAGAGGAGCTCTCTGTGAGAACGTAAATGTCCAAATCATTTGGAGTGGACATTAAACGGACTTTACCCTGCCAGCAAGTCTGAGCCCAAGTGTGAATAGAGCAGGTCACTGTCCGGAGAATTCACAGTGAGAGAGTGGGCGTGTTGATACCCCTCGCCATACGGACGACACAGGAGAGACAAAGCGTCTGGGCCGGCTGCCATTCATTTACAATGAGAGCTGGTGATTACAGCGACGAGAGACAAGTGGATGTTGTAAAGCCAACCCGGTGGGTGAAAACAGGCTCTATTTTATGCAAATACTGAACAATGCGACACGGCAACTAGTTACCAATATGAGTCACGTTGTAGAAAAAATTATACATTCAGTACATACAGTCACAGTTTTTTTAGCTTAAACTTCAATACCTTGAACAAGCACCTAACATTAGCCACCTGGCGATAACTAGCTAGCTAGCTAAACTGAACTGAACAGCAACACTTTCTGACAAATCTGAACGTAATATAACACAAGGTAGTGATGTTATGCAAAAGTGTGAGATAATGTGATGCTGTAGTGATGTTATGCAAAAGTGTGAGATAATGTGATGCTGTAGTGATGTTATGCAAAAGTGTGAGATAATGTGATGCTGTAGTGATGTTATGCAAAAGTGTGAGATAATGTGATGCTGTAGTGATGTAATACAAAAGTGTGAGATAATGTGATGCTGTAGTGATGTTATACAAAAGTGTGAGATAATGTGATGCTGTAGTGATGTTATACAAAAGTGTGAGATAATGTGATGCTGTAGTGATGTTATACAAAAGTGTGAGATAATGTGATGCTGTAGTGATGTTAGACAATAGTGTGTGATAATGTGATGCTGTAGTGATGTTATACAAAAGTGTGAGATAATGTGATGCTGTAGTGATGTTAGACAATAGTGTGAGATAATGTGATGTTGTAGTGATGTTAGACAATAGTGTGAGATAATGTGATGCTGTAGTGATGTTAGACAATAGTGTGTGATAATGTGATGCTGTAGTGATGTTATACAAAAGTGTGAGATAATGTGATGCTGTAGTGATGTTAGACAATAGTGTGTGATAATGTGATGCTGTAGTGATGTTAGACAATAGTGTGTGATAATGTGATGCTGTAGTGATGTTATACAAAAGTGTGAGATAATGTGATGCTGTAGTGATGTTAGACAATAGTGTGTGATAATGTGATGTTGTAGTGATGTTAGACAATAGTGTGTGATAATGTGATGTTGTAGTGATGTTAGACAATAGTGTGTGATAATGTGATGTTGTAGTGATGTTAGACAATAGTGTGTGATAATGTGATGCTGTAGTGATGTTAGACAATAGTGTGTGATAATGTGATGTTGTAGTGATGTTAGACAATAGTGTGTGATAATGTGATGTTGTAGTGATGTTATACAAAAGTGTGAGATAATGTGATGTTGTAGTGATGTTAGACAATAGTGTGTGATAATGTGATGTTGTAGTGATGTTAGACAATAGTGTGTGATAATGTGATGTTCTAGTGATGTTGCTGACTCTCACATGCTCTCGCAAAACCGGGCCAGAGTGGTGGGCCTCTCCTGGTCCCGGCGCCTGTAGAACCAGCGCTGAATGGTCCGAACGTCCCAGTCCAGCTGCTTGGACAGGCCCTCCAGCCGCTTCTCATCTGGATGCTGACAAACATAAACACAAACAGATGACATCACGGCTCCCCTACGGCTGCTGAAGCAAATGCAAACCCAAACAAATGACATCACTGCCTCCCAAAACAAACTGTGCAACGTAAATAAACAAACAAACAAACTGTGCAATAAAAAATATTACAGAAGTGATACAGCGACTCAGCATCACTGTGGCTAATGCGTTAAACAGCACAACGCACCAGAGCTGAAGACAGAACACATCACAGAACTGGCACAACACAACAGCATGCTGAAACAAGCAACTCAGCATCACTTTACAGAAAGGGTTCAGTGATGAAACAGACAACATCATTTTGCTGAGACATGCACAGCAATGTCAGAACAAATCACACATATCTGCACTGATATACAACTCTGCCAAACACAAATGACAATGTGTGTGTGTGTGTGTGTGTGTGTGGATGCTTTCATGTTGTGTGTGTGGTGAGCCAAGGTCAGAGGTCAAAATATAAAGTGGATGCTGATGAGCCTCTGCTTGTCTTGGGGATTGAAGGCAGTTGAAGGGCTGTTACCATGGAAATGATGGATTAACATTGCTTTTCTGATGTATTGGGGGTAGGCGGAGGTGGTAGGGGCTGTTACCATGGTGATTGTGGTGTAAACCTAGCGGGGTTTTTTTTGGATTGTGGGCAGTTTGAGATGGTAAAGGTTGTTACCTTGGTGATGGCGGTATAAACTTTGTCCAGAATGGCATTGGGCGGAGCCTTCTGCGCCTCCTTCACCTCGATCCTCAGGCCAGAGACCAAAGGCCTGACAATCAGCCTGAGACACACACACACACACACACTCCATTATGAGAGGTACTGACCCCAGACCCAGTAACAAAACCCCCCTCAGCCAGTTGTATACATTTGTGAGCAAACTGAAACAGCTAAAACAGCACATTTTAAAGACTAACATACACATACAGTATGAACAAGCTGTTACAGGACACACACAGGTCAAGTATTATACTCGTCCAGTAACTCACTATTAAAAAGTTAGACTTAGCCACAAACAAAGGCTTAACATAACGTAAAGAATCAGTGATGAGTTGAGTAGTAAGGCCTCTTTAACTCTTTTGACAGTTAGTATTTTTATCTGAATAAGTAGGCTATATGTCTTTACTCTGACGGTATAAATATTCCCTATCTTCTCAGGTAGGCTATGCGATTCCCTAGTCAAATCAGTCAGGTGCTTGATATTGAAATGAGGGATCGGCCCTTTACATACCACACCAATAGATGGATTATATTGTTTTGCATGCACATGTTATTCGAGCGATGTGTAAAACTAATATTCCATGTCCTCTACTCTCCATTATGTCTGCTACTAAAGTATAACCCATGCCCGCCAAATGTCACTTAGCGTCTTGACTCCCTGACCTAGATATACAGCTTTACACGCCTAAACAGAAACCATTCAGGGCACGAGAAGCACAGTGGGGCAAGGGTTCGGGGATAAATTAGTTGACTGACACATAGCAACATTCTGCAGAATAAATAAATTAAGGTTTTCATATGTACACTTCAGGGTGCTGCGTCAGGGAAACTAAAGATGTGTACACATTTTAAGGACGTTATGCATATCTTCTTAATGGATGTAAAGACATTTATCACATCCTGCCCTACCTGCTAGACTAACTAGGTCACAAGACAATACAAGGTCACATCCTGACGACCAACACAAGACAGTATCATCTGAGAGACAGCATGCTGTTCACTTATTTTTATAGTGAGCTCCTCGCTAACTCACTAGCCTACTATCTATGCCCCATGTTAGATGCGAAAAAAAGCATATGACGGTTTCGGCTTTTGTCTAGTCTGAACCTAACCACCTCCTGTGGTTGGTCCAACAGCAAACAATACCGTCACTGCTTAACAGGACAGGTGTGACCCAGCTGGAGAGATGCTTGTCGGTGCGAAAGGCTCGCCGACCGGTGGTTGACTGCACAGGCAACGCGTCCCCCCTTTAACAGCCCGCATGACAATGAACCAAACCAACAAAGCAAGTAAAGGATGGCGATGTGTTCGGTCGAAGGTGTAGGCGACGCAGCGGCATCCCAGTAGGAAGTGGTCCATCATGTGAACTCGTCTAGGCTACATGGCCCATGGGGGTTAGAAAGTCGAGCGATCTCCATTTACCTCTCGAACAGAAGTCGGACCATGATGATGCAGAAAGCAAGAGGGCCAGCCAGATACAAATCTTCCGACTGGGGGTATACAGCCTCGTCTGTGTTCTTCAAATCTGCCCAAGTTACATTGTGAGGGAGCCAGAACCTCTCATTCCAGAACCACGCAAGAAAGCCGGTCATTGTGTTGCCAAGAGGACTGGCTTATACTTCAGTATGTCTTCGGAGCCTGCCGTTGATGCCAGCTGTGTTGGCGTGATGTGTTTTCAGTGTCCTTCTCTCGGGAGATGCACCGGCCGTTTGTGATGTGGACACACTTGCCTCCTCTCCTCTCCTCCCGAGCAACAAAGATGTGGACAGCGGTGGACGATATGCACTCCTCCGCAAGTGATTGGTGCTCACAAATCTGCCTCGCTCTCTGTCTGTCTCTCTCGATCTCGCTCTGTTTTGTTGCACCTCATGGAAGCAAAAATATTACATCAGAACAGGCTTTGCCTCTGTTCTACTGTTCAACTGTCAACTGTCACTGTGGACGTTTCATAACGATGGCGCTTAAGTTTATAGATAGATATAGATAATATAATCGTTGAAAGATGAATGGACACATTTCGCTTAATTGTTCCCGGACGGGGTGCATAACACGAGTTCAATAAAGTGTACTCTACAATAGCGACACCCTGCGGTCGTGAGCACCACATACATAAAATATGTTAGGTTCAATTATACGCCGTTTACAAATTTAAAGGCACAATTCACCTACATAGACTTTGTTGTCAAAGATAAAAAGGCTTACAGATCCATATTATATATTAACGGCCAAGAATGTCCTCAAATGATAATGAAATAAGAACACTAGTTCACCAAGTAATGCCCTCCCCATCAGAGCCAGAATCAGCTATTGCAGTTCAGAATAGAATATTTTGTTACAACTTCTGGTGTCGTAGAGACCATAAAACAAGTGGCACTATTCATGCTGTGTCACTGATAGGACTTGTATAGCTGATCCAAGTTGTGAGATTTTCTTTAATGTTAATGTGGAATATGGCCCCATGGTTTGGTTTGGGTTGGGTTTCAATCAAGCTGTTTCACAAAGCAGGATTACTGATACTAGTGAGTTGCAAGGCATCATTTGGAAGGCCTTTTTTGATACAAACCTGTCACAAGCTGACCCTTGTGTAAAGACCATTGTATAATGTGTTGTTTATATGTTTTCAGAGGTAGACTTGAAATACACTTTCGAAATTCACTCAACATTTCAGTCATGCCACTTTGCATATTCTCATACTGATCATGTGCTAGATTTGTATTTATGATCTGTCAGACTGACCATGTCTGACTGTGAGCCTGAAGTCCAGGTACAAAGACTCCAGGTACAAAGACCATGATTAGTATGCTTTGCATAACAAATTACTTTCATTTACGATCATTTTCATCTTATTTACGTAAGAACACTGTTACATTTGGATAAAATAGTGTAAATGAAAATTGAAATATCTATACTTAATGTGATCTTAAAATAATAGAATATAAATAGGTAACGTTTGGAATAGAAATGAATAGAATTCAGTTAAAGATATTTCCCTCCCACAGAGACCAAAGGGACACCAAAATGGAGAGTTACTGTAACATCAGTGGTCTTAAACTGGATAAAAAAATTGGACTTTGAAGTGATATCTGAGGGAATGATTCACTTGGTGGTGTCCTTGACTGTGCTGGAAAGTTTTTAGACCAACTGCAGTGTAGGCCTATACATGACAGTGAGGAGGATGTCTTTGTCCAAAAGTTTGAGCTTCAAGACACTTTGTGTTTTGCCTTGGAACCACTTCTACAACTTCTTCTGTCTGTAGAAGTCTTTGTCAAAGGGGTACAAACACAAAGGAAATGTATGTGTGGAGGTAAAGGTAATATTTCACAGACCCTTTCATCCAAAGCGACTTACAAGGGCATCTTACAGTGGCTGGAAATCAAACCCGGATCAACTGGTAACGAGGTGGGGACGCTAACCTTCTGTACCATCCACACACACACACACGAACATAAGTATGTATGTACTGCACATTTATTATTATTATTATTATTATTATTATTATTAGTGTTACTATTAACACTGGATAATAATAACCAGTCAAAAGTTTGGACCCCTTCTCATTCAATGGTTTTTCTTTAGTTTTATTATTTTCTACAGTGTAGATTAATACTGAAGACATAAAAACTATGAAAAAACACATGGATTTATGTAGTTAACAAAAAAGTGTTAAACAAACCAGAATATGTTTTATATTTTAGGTTCTTCAAAGTAGCTACCTTTTGCTTTGATGACAGCTTTGCACGCTCTTGGCATTCTCTCAATCAGCTTCATGAGGTTACCTGGATTGGTTTCCCAACAGTCTTCCCAGAGGTGCTGAGCGCTTCAATCAATCAATCAATCAATCAATTTGTTTATTTGATCAAGAGGGACAGTGTACATTCATGACCATTAAGATGTAAATACACCCAATTATAGCCAAAAGGCTAGGTTCCATTGGCAGTCCCCCTGCCAGAGTGAAAAAGGCTATACAACCTACAAAAAAAGGCATTAACGTATATATCACACATAAATCAAAATCAGACAATAAATTAAAAATAAAATAAAATAAGATAAAATCCCAATATACAAGTTCTACTGCGTACCCACTAATGATCACATTTTTATTGTTTAAAAGCAGCTTGTTGGCTGCTTTTCCTTCACTCTGCAGTCCAACTCATCTCCAAACCCAAGTCAAACCATCTCAACTGGCTTTAGGCTGCGTGACTGTGGAGACCAGGTCATCTGACGCAGCACTCCGTCACTCTCCTTCTTGGTCAAATAGCCATTACATAGCCTGGAGGTGTGTTTGTGTTTTATGGTCCTGTTGAAAAACAAATGATGATCCCACTAAGCGCAAACCAGATGGGATGGCATGTTGCTGCAGAATGCTGTGGTAGGCATGCTGGTTAAGAGTGCCTTTGAATAAATCACCTGCAGTGTCACCAGAATAAGCACCCTCACACCATCACACCTCCTCCTCCATGCTTCATGGTGGGATCCACACATGCAGAAACCATCTGCTCACCTTTTCTGCGTCTCACAAAGACACGGCGGTTGGAACCAAAAAATCTCAAATTTGGACTCATCAGACAGAAGTACAGATTTCCACTGGTCTCGTGTCCATTCTTTGTGTTTCTTGGCCCAAGCAATTCTCTTCTTGTTGTTGTTCTTCCTCAGTAGTGGTTTCTTTGCAGCAATTTGAACATGAAGGCCTCATTCAGGCAGTCTCTTCTGAACAGTTGATGTTGAGAATGCTTAAAGTGTGCAATGCTTTCATCAAAGCAAAGGGTGGCTACTTTGAAGAATCTAAAATATAAAACATATAACAATCAGTTTTCTTCAACACCCTTTTGCTTACTAAATAATTCCATATGTGTTCTTTCATAGTTTCGATCTTGAAAGGTTCTTCAGTATGAATCTACAATGTACAAGATAAAGAAAGAAAATCAAAGAAAATAATAGAAGGTGCGTGTGTCCAAACCTTTGACTGGTGCTGTATGTATATAACTATTAAGAATGTCCTTGGACAGCCCTGGGGTTCCGTGCTACAGACTGCTGCATCGCTGTAGTCCTTCACAGTGTTGGCTGCCGGCTACAAGGCACACATTATCCAAATCATATTGTCCAACAGTGTCCCTGTCTGTCCTTTTGGCTGCTTTTGATATTGATTCTCAAGTCACTTCATGTCACTTTCCTCTGCCACTTGCACTAGCACACCACAGGCCATTATGTGAGCGGACAGGCCCAGACTGAGCCATCTCGCATTAACCTTGATAGGGCTGCTAATGTTTTCTTATTGTGCTTAGTGTTCATATCAAAACGTTTGTAATTATTCTTCATACTGATTTAGTTCCCCTCACGCTATGCAGCTGTGAACATGAATACCTGACACAAACAAACTCTGCCAAGCATGTCCATCTAAGTTGGTTTCTGTTTGTCTGGGTTTTTGGGGGAATTTATTTAAGAGTATTGAGTTAGTGTCAGGGTGAGGAACTGTCAGGAATAAAAAGATAAGCGGTTTGATTACACCAAAGACAGCTACAACTGGAGTTCTTTTGTTGCAGTATCCAGCTACACTCTCAGAGTGTTGAAGAGCATATCCAAAATGTTGACAGCAAAGTGTTCAGCTCCCATTTTTAAGCCAAAGAATAGTGTTAATTGGTCATACTTTAATTACTTTGACTTAGACTTAACAGCTAACTCTGCCTTCCTGTGGCGCTTTCGACCTTGGATTTTTACTTTCCCACCACTCTGGCAACCGGTTCAATAACAGCTGCTTGCAATAATACATTCAGCTCTGAGAAAGAGAACTTCCCCTGACCTTGGAATTGCGAGAAACTTCGAGAAATTTCAGGACTACATTGTTTAAGGATACTACTGACATAACTCTCTCTGTGATTACATTCTTTATCAAAAAGTATTATAATGGCCTTAGCTACGTATGTCAGTTGACTGCACTTCAGCAAACACAATAACTAATAACTATCTAAGGTCCTTTCCCCTGTAGCCATTCGGCTCATAATCTTGTCTTTTTCCAAAGAGCTTGAACCTTGACAAAATAATATTTATTAGTTATTACAGTTAGCAATGGCTGGCTGATCATTAGAACTACATTAGACTTCTTGAGATGCTGTGTCATATTTGAGGGGTATCATTACAAGATGAAAACTGTGCCGTGCATCGATGATGACTGCTAGCAAGTTCCCTAAGCGTGTAGACTGGCTGTAAGCCCAAGCGACACATGGAAGACAATAATTGGCCTAAGTGTCAAGCTGATCCCTCCTCGCTGCCCCGTGAAGAAGGCAATTGGCTAAGGAGCTGTTATGAATAATTTGGGCTGTCTTTGACTGTGACAGGAATCTTTGAAATGGAGATTTCAGCTTCAAAGGCTCCTCTTTAGCGGCGCTCCTTCCCGTCCTAAAGTCTTTGTTGAGGTTCTGACGCAGGTTTGAGGCAGGGCTACAGCAAATATCTCTCGGCGCTTTCATGTGTCGAGCACAGACTGACACCGGAGAATGAAAGGAGAAATCCAGCTCAAGGGTGTCGCCGAACTGCAAGAAGCGCGAGGAATGACTCACAGGACCCTTTTTTTCAAAAGAAAGTAACACTCTTGATGGCAGATGACTCTGAGAGAGATCTTATTCTGGTCACGATCTGGCCACCCTGGTTTGGATTTAGCCCTGATCGGGAGAAGATTTGGCTCTGATATGGGAGAAGATTTGGCCCTGATTTGGCCTTGATTTGGCCCTGATTTGGCCTTGATTTAGCCTAGGTCTGTTCCAGAGTCAGCTGGTGATCTAGGGTTATATGTGGATTGCCATTGAGAATGACTGACAATGACTTTAGCAAGGCCCTGGCAGGTCTGCTGGGTGACCTTCAGCTGGATCTCACAGGCACAAGTGCTCACTCTAAAAGGATGGGAATGAGAAACATGACTGTAAGAAAATGACTGGGATTCTTCACAAGCTGAACTCCATACAGTATATACGTACATACAATCCAAATACCAATGATAACATAACAGGTCAAAATGTAATGGCCAACAACATCTAACAAAGTACAAGCAAGGCACCGAGAATAAACACAAAGTCACATTTCTCTGTTAATTTTCTTGTGACTACTGATCACACATATATACTCATCTACACACACACACACAAACACACACACGCACACACACACACACACACACACACACACACACACACACACACACACACACACACACACCCACCCACTCTCTCTCTCTCTCTCTCTCCCACACACACACACACACACTTTCAGTGACACTGACCTTTGAGGACGGGAGATTTAATTACAGGGGAAGCCGGCTGGGCAGTGGACCTGGCTGCCTCTCATTAGTATTCTGAGGGAGAGAGTTAATCTAGACACTCTCCTCTCTCGGAGATCTGAGGCCACACAGGAGAGGACACACTCCAACTTCCTGCCATGTGACCCAACCCCCTGCCTGCACTATTGATTTATGAGCTGTACGTACAGATACCGCACCCCAGTGTCACTGAGTCCCTTCTGAGGTGGTGCAGAAAATTAGTGATACTTGCTTTCAGTCGTGTGTGTGTATGAGACAGAGCAGATTGTTTTTTGCAAATGTGTGTCTACCAAATCCATATGAATTCATGAAACGAATAAGCAAATATCCTTTAAAATTCAAACTGGTTGAACTGTTTGAAACAATATTTTCCATTTTTAAAAGGTATTCCTACGATCTACATGGTACACTACTAAGCTTTCTGAGACCCGTGTTTTTGCGACCATTGCTCTTATTAGCCAGTAGAGGACGCAGTTGTCCTCTGATGAAGCACCTGCCTTGTCTACCGCTGATTAAATCTCACGCTGCTTTGAGTGGCTGCCTGCCATCGAGGCTGGATTTCAGCCGCTCTGGCACAGAGCATGTGACAGAGAAGAAGGGGATATGTAAATGCGTGCACCAGGTACGCCAAGGGAACGGGGATTGGTGGCGTGAATTGATTGCATTTGTGATGAGCGGATTTGCAGCACACACAGATAGACAGACGGGCGCACACAAACAGTGACACCGGCAGACGGACAAGCTCACCAAAACAGTTTAATGACATAATCAGTAACATCATAACTAGCATCTGGACGTGTCCTACGAAGTGCTTCGCATCATTTCGCTCAGGCTTTGCAAAATGACTAGCCTTTTTCTCTGAAGCCACTGAATGATTGAAATGTCAGAAAACTAATGGAAAGGTGTAGCCTACGTTTGTAATCCATGCACGGCGGACATCAGCACCCTAGGATACGAGGTGAGGATCAATATTTGGGATCGATTCAGGTGTGGCTGTCCCCCCCCACACCCACAGCCGCTATCGGTGTCTGTCTATTGGATTCATCTTGAAGTCATTGAGAGCAGGATCTCCGACGTCTGGCTCTACCAAGAAACGTGTTGAAAGAGTAGGACTCATGACGCATGTATTTTCTGCAAGAGAAACACTTCAAATCAAAGGAAGGCGAGGCTGAATGGAATGAGATGACTCATTTGTATCCTAGTCGAGTGTGTGCATCGTCACTTAGGCCAAGGGCTTTACGTAGGCTACAGTACAGACCATGGGACAATCAAATAATCCCTTTCAGTTGCTCTCTCTCTTTCTTTCTCTCTCTCTCACACACACACACACACACACAAACACACACGCATTTTGCTTCCCCAGGGATAACATACTGTATGTGAGCATAGTGAGGCCATACCGGTTTTCACGCAGAGTGGGAGAAAGTGGATGAGGAGAGGAACAAAGTGCCAAACGCCACAAAGAACGAGAGAGAGAGAGAGGCCGAAGGACATAAGTTAGTTAGAGAGAGGGAGAGAGATGAAAGAAAAGTACAAATACCGAGGGAGGTCAAATGCGACAGTGAGGACGAAGCGGAAATGGAGCGATGCATATAGAGTCCCCGACAAGAGGGAGGGTGAGAGAAGAATATCGAGCTCGTAGGGGACCCGTACGGCGCTTAATTTCATTACATGACTGACTTCAGACACAATCACAGAGCCCGCTTCACTGGCTCTGTCCTTAGAGGGATATATTTTAATCGCCTTTAAGAAGCCTTGCTGCAAAGGGAAACACAATGTTTTTGTCGAGGGTTAGCCAGTTGGTTTTGGCTGACGCGTACAAGCACAGAACACTTGCAGTTGCTGTTGTACTGTAATTGCGGCGCTGATATGGGGAATCAGGCCAAGAGCACGGGTTTCCAATCGCAGTCTCCGTGCATTTTGCTGAATTGGATATGTAACAGGTGTATGGGTATGGAGGTGTAGCCACGAAAGTCCCACCTTTCTAGGTGAGTTAGCCAGTACAAGTCCAAGTAGCGTCCACTGGGCCGCCTACTCAATAACACAACTGGCATACTCATCGGACGTTAAAATAAATGCATTTGGAATGGTTTCCACAGCCTGAATAGTATGTGTTGACAGATACACAATTCTCGTTGGTCAGTTTTTTATTACTCCAAAACGTGCACAGGGACACAGCCCGGCGCCTTTTCTCTCCAACGGCTCAATTTGGTTGTTTTTTTGGCTGTCTCTGGCGCTGACACTGGCGTGGTCTGTGGATATTATGCAGAAGTTGGCAGGCCAACGCTCGGTTGCCGTATTGAGTGCTGTCCATTGTGCTGGTACAGGTCCAGCTCCGGCTATGTCAGCGACTAGACAATGGGCTTTGGGTCCGCACTCAGGCCCACGGAAGTATCTCACGCCAACCTAACAACAAGGAGCTCTCTCGATGAAAGCAGCCATAAACATCCTGGAAAAAAATATCGAGCAATTTTAGAACAATCCCACGCACCATTAAATGCGAGGGATTATGGGAATTAAGGGCTGTACTTCATGTGCAACACTTGTCCTATGTGACAGTCGACTGAACATGCATTAGTTTTAGAAAATGAAAATAATGCTAATTTTAAGGGTCTTGAAAGTTCCAACTATTTGCCCTCCTTACCTCTTCAAAGAAGTTTCAAACGAAATAGTTATGCAGATTTAATGCGCGTACAATTTTGTTTCTTCTTTAATAAGGTAGACTGTAACTATGGCGACTGACTCAGACACAAGACACAAGCTCCATGTTTGCCCAGAGTTTCTCTCAATGCAGCCAATAGGTGAATGCGCGTACTATCCGTGATGTAAATTAACGTGAGCTCACATAACGCGTGTGGATTTTTCATTTAAAATTAATGTGTGTCAAAAGTTATTCTGTGTGTGTTCATGTGTGTTTGGACAGAGGGAGAGAGCTTTGATGTGTGGGTAGAGAACATTATACATTCCAATTAATATTACAATTATTCCATTAATATCACCACTTCTGTTTTTATATTTAAAACACTATCCACAGGAATACAGAGTGCAGAAGGTGACATAATGCACGTGTTTCAGTGAGTTTCATCTTCCCTAGTCCACATGATTGAGAATGGCTTTTCTTTTCTGTTAGTCCACATGATGGAGAATGGCTTTTTTATTCTGTAAGGCTGCCTTCCCTGGGAACAAAATAAGTAAATAAAAATAAATAATGATCAGGTACTCAAATGTAAAAGTCACTCACTGGTAGGTCACAGTAACTCCTATCAGATACTCAAATGTAAAAGTCACTCACTGGTAGGTCACAGTAACTCCTAGTATCAGATACTCAAATGTAATAGTCACTCACTGGTAGGTTTGAAAAACCAGATAAAGAGAAACTTTTTGCCAATGAATAAAGGAAGCATAAAGTTCGGTCTGCAAAATACATCTGCTCTGGTGTATTGTAGCACCTAAAAAATCATGTCAGTATGGAAAGCTAAATTATAGTCTCCCTTCCACAGCTCTCTCTCTCTCACACACACACACACACACACACACACTCAGACTCACACACACGCACGCACGTATGCACGCAAGCACACACACACGCGCACACACACCAGTCTTTTCATATAGTAATGACAAAAAAGACCTCCTGGGAGCTCATAGCACATTCAGACGTCATCAGTATTCTGAGGGCTGTGGCAGTGTGTAGAACTCATGCAAAGGACCCTGGGAAGCCTTTTAGTGTGTACCTCAGAACACTCCTGTTTGGCTTCCTCTCTGGTAGCGCTCACTGTGGTCTACCTCATATTTATCAAAGAGGGCCTCCCGAGGCACTGTAGTGGAGAAAAGAGGCCCATTGGGATGGCAGATAACCCCCGTAATTTAAGAATCAATGGTGCATAAAATTCGGGGTGAACTCCGAGTAGAGAGACTCAATGAGCAATCAGCGAGCCTGAGGAGAAAGCCTTACGCAATGGCAGCAAACATTTCAAAATATCACAGGCCTGTGTGCTCTGTGACCACATCACTTAGTAAATAACAACACAGAGCTTGTAAATACTCAGAGGCTCTCTCTCTCTCTCTCCCTCCTCTCTCTCTCTCTCTCACTATCTCTCTCTCTCTCTCCCTCCCTCTCTCTCTCCCTCTCACTATCTCTCTCTCCCCCCTCTCTATCTCTCTCTCTCCCTCTCTATCCTGCTCCATTTTCCCCTTCCTCTCTAAATATATCTCTCTCTCCCTCTCACTATCTCTTCTCTCTCTCCCTCTCTATCCTGCTCCATCTCCCTCTCTCTATCTCTCTCTCTATCTCCCTCTCTCCCTCAATATATCTCTCCCTCTCCTCCCCTCTCTCTTTCTCTGTCTTTTACACTCACACACTGTTAACACATAATGAGCTGTAATTAAAGTTAATTGTGTCCAGAAGGCATGCATTAGCCAGTCATCTCTCCTATAACCCTATGATGATCACGTGCGTTATACACACCAGTTGGTGCTATTAGTATGAGTCAGCATATCCACTTGACAAGTGTATTCGCTTTGTATGTGTGAGTATCCACTTGACAAGTGTATTAGTTTCGTATATTTATATGTATTACTTAAATTATATATGTATATGTTATACATGAGGTGAATTGGACAGTTAGAAAGAGGAGTGTAAGGGGTATGTAATAGTATGTTATTAATTATTTATATTATAAAGTATATAATTTATAAGGGATATGTATGTGCAGTATAGACAGAAATGTAGAGTTGGTTGTATGTGCAATATGAATAATAGCAATCTGATCGAACATGAGAGGTTCCACCTGTGCAAGAATGAGCAGTGCACATAGAAAAGTACAGCAGTGCTGTCATGAGTGCAATAATGCTTAGCACTGTGGAGTTCAGCAGAGTCACAGCCTCACACAAGAAGCTCTTCCTGAAACGCCTGCCAGACGGGAGGAGAGAAATACGGCCATGGTTAGGATGAATGTATATATATGTGTATATATTTATGTGTATAAATGGTAAATGTTCTCAATGGTCGGCAACTGGGCGCTGGTGATTTGTTGGACAGTTTTCACCACCCACTGGAGTGCTTTACTGTCTCATGCGGAGCAATTGCCATACCACACTGAGATACAGCTGGTGAGTATGCTCTCTATGGTACCACACTGAGACACAGCAGGTGAGTATGCTCTCTATGGTACCACATTGAGACACAGCTGGTGAGTATGCTCTCTATGGTACCACACTGAGACACAGCAGGCTGAAGTAACTGCTCCCTCATGGACCACCTGGCAAAACCAACAGCAGGTGAGTATGCTCTCTGTGGTACCACACTGAGACACAGCTGGTGAGTATGCTCTCTGTGGTACCATATTGAGATACAGCTGGTGAGTATGCTCTCAACGGTACCACGTGGGTACGATGGTACATGGATCATGGGACACAGGTGAGCTTTCTTAAGATGCCCGTCTGATCAGGCCTCCCTCCGTGGTGTTGTCTGAAATCTTGATTATGGGAGGAGTTAGAACTATTTACAGGAACGCAGTCACGGGTCAGGAGGGAGTACAGAAGGGGGCTCAGCACCGTGCCTTGTGGCACGCCATGGTGTTCAGGGTGTTCAGGGAGAAGGGTGTTCAGGGGGAGAAGGGTGTTCAGGGTGTTCAGGGGGAGCTCCCGCCTTGACTACTGCAACGCCCTCCTAACGGGCCTGCCGGCTTGCGTGGTGAAACCACTACAGATGATCCAGAACGCGGCGGCGCGTCTGGTGTTCAAGCAACCGAAAAGGGCACACGTCACCCCGCTACTCATCGAGCTCCACTGGCTGCCAGTAGCTGCTCGCATTAAGTTCAAGTCACTTATGCTTGCCTACAGAGTGCTTACTGGTTCTGCTCCCACCTACCTAAATGCTCTTGTAAGGGCAAATGTTACACCCAGGACGCTGCGCTCGTCTAGTGAGCGTCGTTTGGCACTGCCGTCCGTGCAAGCACGGCAATCCAGACTATTTTCATTTGTAGTTCCACGTTGGTGGAACGAACTGCCTTCAAGAAGCTTTTGAAGACCCAACTCTTCAGAGAGCACCTCCCCTCCTAACTGGCACCTGACTAGCGCTTAACTTGCACTTCAGCAGTTACATTCCTGCATTCTAGGTCGTTGTTTTTCTAATTCTCATGTAAAGTAGTATTTATTGTTACACCATGCTTTTTATTGCTCTTAGCTTGACTGTTCTCTCCCTTGTACGTCGCTTTGGACAAAAGCGTCTGCTAAATGACTAAATGTAAATGTAATGTAAGAAGGAAAGGTTGTCTGTTTAACAAATTGGAGTCTGTTAGTCTGAAAGTCCAAAGTCCAATTGCAGACGGATGTGCTGATACTGAGCTAGCTACGATTGGAGGTCAGCTTGGAGGGGATCGCAGTGTTGAATGCTGAGCTGAAGTCACTGAACAGCGTTAAGAGCTGGAAGGGTCAGGGCAGAAAGGGCCTCTTCTGTTGACCTGTTGGTGCAGCATGCAAACTGATGGGGGTCCTGGGTAGTGTGCAGACAGGATTTCAGATGTGATAGAACCAGTCTCTCAAAGCACTTTGCGATGGTGAAGACCCCAGCCAGCTGCTCTGTGCAGGCTCTGAGCTCACGGTCAGGGCATTCCATCGGGGCCAGCTGCCCTCCGTACATTCACTCTGCTCAGGATGGTGCAAACATTAGAGGTCGAACGTGAGAGGGGCAGTTCATCAGGTGGGAGATCCACTTTAAGGGTGACCTCCTTGTTTCCGCGGTCAAAGCGAGCCCTGAAGCAGTTGAGCTCGTCAGGGAGGGAGGCAGAGCTGGATGAGGGCACAGTACTGGGTGGTTTGAAGTCTGTGATGATCTGTATGCCTTGCCGCGTGCACTGGGGGTCAGAGGAGTGGAGGTGCTCTTTGATCCTCTGCTTGCATGTGGCCTGGGAGATCCCCCTCCTGGCTGAGCTCAAAGCCTCTTCTGGCTTTGAGCAGGAGGCGAAGCGCTTTGTTCAGCCAGGGTTTCTGATTAGGCAGAGCTTTTATGTGGTTTTGTGTTGGCACTTCTGTCCACACGCTTGTTGATGCAGGACAGAGATGGTGTATGAGTCAGTGTTGATCTGAGAGTCTGCACTGGCGTGAGCGGCAAACACACTCCAGTCTGTGTTCTGGGTTTCACGTGTTTAATGATGGCGCTGTACTTGGTAAGCGGGAACAGTGGTGTGTGTGTGTGTGTGTGTGTGTGTGTGTGTGTGTGTGACAGAGACTTGGTAAGCAGGAACAGTGAAAGATGGTCAGACTGTCCCAGGTGGGGGAGGGGAGTGGCTTTGTAGGCGACAGCCTCATTTGTGTAGACATGATCCAAGGTTGTATGTCCTCTTGTGGGACTCTTACCTTCTCTCCCTTTCTCTCTCTCTCTCTCTCTCTCTCTTTCTCTCTCTCTCTCTCTCTATCTCTCTCTCTGTCACACACGCACACAACAAACGCACACACACACACACACACTTCTTTTCAGCACAAATAAGCCTGGGAGAACAACCCCAGGCACAAGATGAAAGCTGAAGGGGACCCCGTTCTGAACTGCCTCTCTCGTTTGTCTCATTAAGGCTGTGCTGTCAACGCTGTCGTTGTCTCCACTGGCGCAGCGGCCATTACCATCTGAAAGCGGTCCGAGCGCCTGCATCTTGTCTGCAGGTGCGGGAGGGGGACTGCACTAATCCGGCTTTGCCAGAACAAACACTTCAGACTTCGGATGCATGGCGGCACGTTGTCTTTGATAGCTGAGCACTCAGTGAGACACTAATGAGCCAGAGATGAGCCATCAGCTGAGAGTGGAGCAGCTAGGTGCAGTGGACCAAGAAGGGGCCGTGGTGTGAAAGACATTGTTTTTTCAGTGGACCAGATTGTTATTCCGTTTGAAAGGCTAGAGCTGCAGCTCATAGGCCTGCCTCGAAGGAGTGTGAAGTGTTTTGAGTAATCGTGGCAGGAGTGTGGTATTAGATTTGGTCGCATTGGGTTTCAAGTCATGTTTACATGCACACAACATGTATACACACACAAACACACGCATTCACACACACACACACACACACACACTCACACACACGCATACACAAAGGACAGGTGATGAAACAAAACAACAGAGTGAGGAAAAGGTTATGTAAAGTGATTCTTGCATGCACTTACATCAGTGAAAATGAAATCAGCCATGCATGTAAGTCATCCCGGTGTTATTCCCTAGAGTTGGCGGACTGCATTATCTGTCTCTACCATGTGAGTACATTAGACACACGTGCACCAGCCTGATGCTGATATGAAGAGGAGAAACATCAACGTGAGGACCAGACCATGAGAGATGAAACTGAAGTAATTATACAGGTAACCAATGGTGATAAGGGATAAATGAAAGGCTCGTAAATAAAAAATAAATTTCTGGTTAATTTACTGTGATAAGACTGGTTAACTAATCTCTACTGTTAGAAGGCTGGTTAACTCATCTCTACTGTGAGAAGGCTGGCTAACTCATCTCTACTTATGAGAAGGCTGGTTAACTCAGCTCTATCTGAAGGAACCATACATTGATGGTGAATCTGAGAGAAATGAAAGGCTGATTAACTCAGCCCTACTGTGAGACTCTGCAATGAAGTGCATGTGTTTCTCTATATATCGGTGTCTCAGTAACAGTGGATGTGGTTCAAATCATCAATGCTCATCTCAACGGACTGAACCAACCTGTGTTCAGTGATGACGGATAAATAATGAATAACTTTACATTTACATTTAGCAGACGCTTTTATCCAAAGCGACTTACAAGGATGTATACACATTTACACTGATGGCACATTGCACATCAGGAGCTCAGTTTCTTGCTCAAGGACGCTTCGACAGGGAATTGAACTAACAACCTTCTGATTACTAAACGACTTCTCTACCTCCTGTACCACTGTCGCCACCTGTGACTCAGACAATAACTCAGACATATGTATGTATCAGACATCAAACAGATGTATCTGACCCGAAGCCTGAGAGCCCTGCAGCATGTCAAGCCAGAGCCAGACTCAAAAGGCCATCTCCTACTCTAAGATAGGTCCAAGCAGTAGTAGATGATCAGTAGATGATAAGTAGTTCATCTGTTAATATTTCATTTTGTGGTCATCAGATGGTCATATGAACTAAAGGAACACATTTCACTCGTATGAGATTTATTTTGGGTACAGGCGATTTGTGTGCGGGCAAAAAAGTAATTTAGAAATGGGAACAGTGTAGACATCTAAAACAGATATGTACAGTATATTGAAAGGTATTTAATGAAAAACTTTGTCAGTTAGTCAACTTCACTAAAGTTCAGGCCGATTGCTGATATCAGAAAGAACTTCAGTGTCACTAAGAGACGAGCAGATCTCTTCCTCCTCCTCTGCCTCTTCTTCTCTTCTTTCACCACTTCTCTCTGTGTCTCTCCATCACGTCTCATCCCAGACTTGTATCCTCAGGGGGGGAGGCGAGGAGCTAGACACCGAGTTGACAGCAGAGTTTATAAGAGATGCTGATATATACTCCAGGAGGAAAAAAAGAAGTGCTCTGAAAACCGTCTCGTTATCCCGGGCAATTTGGGCTGCACGTCACGAAGGGTCATTGCAGACGGTCTGATAAAAATCACAGGGTGTGTCTCAGACACTCACTTTTTATGGAGGTGGGGAAAGGACGAGAGGAGAGATAACGGAAGTGACAGCAAAGACAGAGTGACTACAGAATAGAAGTTTATAGAGGAGCCAATGAAGGTATCAGGCAGCCAAGGAGATTTCTTAAAAGGCGCAGTCCTCAACTCTGGTAAAGGGTGTTGACGTTGTTGACAGCACATCAAGTTACACTCGTTCCTTCTGAGTTCCTGAAGTAGATTGATTGGCTGGAACAGTGTATGGCTCGGTCCAAGCCAGTTTGTTTGTGTGGCAGCTGTGTTGATGACAACGATCTTACCAAAAGCCTCTGCACCACTTCAAAGACATGCAGAGATGTGGGGTATAAAGAGAGGGAGAGAGAAAGAGAGAGGGAGAAACAGAGAGAGGGAGAGAAAGAAGGAGGGAGAGAAAGAGGGGGATTTTGCCACATTTCTAAAAATGCTGCAATGCCACAAAATCCTACTTTCTAGTCCTACTGGAATCACTACAATATGTTAATAATGGCACAATGTGTGTGTGTGAATGAGTGAAAGAGATAGAGAGAGAAACAGTGTGTGTGCGTCTGTGCGTGTGTGCGTGCGTGTGTGCGTGCGTGCGTGTGTGTGTGTGTGTGTTTGTTAGTACAGATAAATTCTTCAGGACAGGTTTTGGGGTGATTGATGTCTACGGTGCAACACAGGAGCAGAACTCACTGCCGTCTCCTCTCGCCCTATCTGTGAACTGGATGATGAGAAGAAAACTAAACACACATTCTCTGTCCAGCTGTGAATGAAATTACACCAGTGGGAACACTTTATAAACACACTCCGCTCTCTGCACTCAAACCCACACACTCACAGACCCAGTGGCAGACACAGACACAGAAGCAGACACAGGCACACGCACACACATAGATTGACATAGAGACACGTGCACAAGTCATCCACAAAGACCAAGGAAGAAGTCCAGCTCATTTTTCACTTGATAACCACATAGAAGTTTACGTGGAGAAAATATAAAACAAGCTATTACTCCCACACTAGAGTCAAAACCGAGTTAAACATACTGTCCTCAGAACAGCGATACCATAGATGCATACATGTTCTCTTCAGACACTGAGGTCAGGCCAGCAGTTCCTAGAACAGCCGCACCGCTCAGTGATGGCTGCTTACGCCTGCAATTCTATTCCGGTCTCCCATGCTGAATCAGAGGCCTATGAATTTTTAATGGACACTGATGTTGTGGCTGACTGTTCCCCTCTAATGGAAGTGCCCTAGAGCAGGTATGTGTCCTGGTCGTCACCTTCCCTAATGTCCCCCGTCAGGACCCCAACCAGCCAGTTTTACGAGCCCCAGCAGGGTTTTTTTACGGGTATGTAGGTGTCCGAACACGTGCCTGTGTAAAAGTCACACTCATGGCAGGTCTGCCCCTTAAAAACATGAATGGATTGCTGTAATGCGGGGTGATTTAAATGGCAGGGGTAGATTCATGCATTATTAATGTGTGAAACAGTGTTCCATTCAGAAGAAAGCACGCTCTGTGTTACCCCACACGAGCCATGCAGTCTTTACCACAAGAACACAAAGCATACGGCACATTATAAAAACTCAGACGCTGACAGACTTTCGTGCTACATTATTGATTTTCATGAGCGATGTGATGGAATTTTCCTGCTGACGAGAGCAGGGATTCTTCTGAAGTCTTGGGCCCTGTGTGTGTGTGTGTGTGTCTGTGTGGCAGATAGCGGGAGAGAGAGAGTGTGTGTGTGTCTGTGTGGCAGAGAGCGAGAGAGACAGAGTGTGTGTGTGTCATTTTCCTGTTGATGAGAGCAGGGATGCTTCTGAAGTCTTGGCCTCACTGCGTCACACGAAAAACAAACATCAAAGGGAACGAGTGTGAGCTTCTTCTCCGAGGAGCTGAAACGAGTCTCTCGCTGCCCCCCCCTACCACCCACCCACAACGCCCCCCCCCCCCCCCCCCACCCCCCCCCCCACCCCCCCCGCGCGCCTGCCGTGTGAAGCCGCTAGGAAGCAGATTCATATGGTCGTCTGCTCTGGGTTACAACACACAACTGCTCACATCCAGGGTATTTCTGCTGCCAGTAAAAGCATTAGAAAGGGGCAATTGAATGTGTGTCAACATAAAGTCAAATTATTTAACATTTTTAGCATTTTATCTTGAAAGTACCTGTAGGCCTAACTGAGAGCTGGACGTGCGAAAGAAAAGGACCGCCAGATTGCAAACAGACAGACAGACAGACAAATACTGCACAATCGTTTACTGTAACGTAGCTTCATTGCATGCATATGGGCTTTTGCTGTGTGTCATGCCTATGTTTAGAATATGATAACTTGTATGCCAGATAAAAGGTGTAGATGTAGGGGTACAGATTTATGGTCGTCCGTTTACGGAGAAACGCAGAGCCCTCTCCGTCGTTGCAAACCCTCTCCGAGCACCTCTCCTCTCCACGGAGACCCCAGGGCTGTTTACCTTGTGGGTAGTAGCATGCTAACAGTAGCTGGCTCAGACACCTCGCAAATCCGCTCAGACGTATTTTTCAGTTACAATAACGGGGTTTTTACATTGGACAGTGTCTATTTCTCTGTAACTTTAAAAAAAATCTAAGCAAAAAAAAGGAAAACAAACAACATTTGGTCCGCCATCTTTTTTTATTGCTTTGCTACACCCACCAACCGACGGAGAACTATAAATGTTCACGAGTCCGTCGAAGCAACTGTGTGACCACGCAGTAACGCAGTCGTAGAAGTATAACGGCACCTTTATAGTGCACAACATAACTTCTGTTTCTTAACTCGTTTCCTAAATCACTTTTACAAGCTGAACAAGGACTTGATTTGATTTAGGACCAAGAGAGAATGACAGATAAAAGAGATGGAGAGAGGATGAAGAGAAGATGATGACAGAGAGACCAAGAGTAAGAAAGTAAACGTCGCAACGAAAACAAGCCACTCTTGCAATTCCACAATCAATAGTCAAAAGGCCACATGTGTTGATCTGAGGTTTATTGTAGTCATTAAGCCACAAAAAGGAGAAGGTCCATGGATTAGCTCGATCTCATTGTATGAATGTCTGGTCAGACCTTTTAAAGGAACCTAGTACCTCTCACTCTCTTGTGTTTGGCCGTTCTCCAAGGCCAATCAGAACTAACCCCATTCTCTAACTTTTACTCCTAACAACACAGTGAGCGGTGACTACTAGCCATAGAGAAACACAGTGAGCGGTGACTACTAGCCATAGAGAAACACAGTGAGTGGTGACTACTAGCCATAGAGAAACACAGTAAGCGGTGACTACTAGCCATAGAGAAACACAGTGAGCGGTGACTACTAGCTATATAGAAGCACAGTGACTACTAGCCATAGAGGAACACATTGAGTGATGACTACTAGCCATAGAGAAACACAGTAGGCTAAGCGGTGACTACTAGCCATAGAGAAACACAGTAAGCGGTGACTACTAGCCATAGAGAAACACAGTGAGTGATGACTACTAGCTATATAGAAGCACAGTGACTACTAGCCATAGAGGAACACAGTAGGCTAAGTGGTGACTACTAGCCGTAGAGGAACACAGTGAGTGATGACTACTAGCCATAGAGGAACACAGTGAGCGGTGACTACTAGCCATAGAGAAACACAGTGAGTGGTGTCTACTAGCCGTAGAGAAACACAGTGAGCGGTGTCTATCCTGGCCCAGCGCTCACAGCGTGTGGTTTGTGCGTGTTTAAATAATCCCGCGTGGCTGAGTAATGGGATTGGGATTGAGTGGCTCTGCCGTCGCTGCTCATGTTAACAGCCCTGCCACAGCTCAAGTACCACGTCCAATCCGCTGCCGGGAATCAACCCTGACAGCCGTGACATCAAAGCCACACTGCGTCGACATGGGACAAAAGTCTCTAAAGTGTACATCTCTCTCTCTCGCTCTCTCTGTCTGTCTCTCTGTCTGCCGGTCTACCCTCCCTGTCTGTTTCCCTCTATCTCTCTCTCTGTCTGTCTCTCTCTTTCTCTCTCCCCATCTCTCTCTTTCTCTTTCCCTGTCTCTCTTTCTCTCTCCCTGTCTCTCTCTTTATTTTCCATTTCTTCTTTCTCAGCATTTGTATTTACTCATTTTTTTCACACCTTTACTGTCACTTGCGTTCTCTCACTCCTTTCTCTCTCTGTCACTCTTCCACTCTTGCGTTCTCTCTCTTCCCCCGGCCTCACTGCCACTCGTTCACTTTCCCTTTCTCTCGCTCTTCCCTCGGGAGGATCTTTAATGCACAATAATTGCATTTTCATATTCAACATTACATACTTTATGCATATGTTTGCTAATGCATGAATGTGCTGTAGAAGTAAAGACTGTCACACTAATGTATGTGCACTCTCACACACACACACACACACACACACACACACACACACACACACACACACACACACACACACACACACACACACACACACACATTGCTGCACACAGAGACATACACACACTCAGGGGGATGCACTGTGAATTCTATGTGAACTCTCTCTCACTCACTCACTCACTCACACACACATGCACACACACACACACACACACACATACACACACACACACACACACACGATGACGCACACAGACACATTGACACACTGCGTGTTTCATGTGTCCTACCTGAATTAGCATGCTTGGCTTTGCTCCATCATTAAGTGAATAAACCAGATGCCTTCATCCTAATTAACACAGCAGAAGGCATACTGTCAGAGAGTGTATATCAGTTCATTAAGAGCCAACACCTGACATGTGCCTTTAGACCCATCTCCCCCTTTCGCTATATTTCTCTCTCCTTCTCTCATCCTCTCTATCTGTCTATCTCTCTCTCTTTCTTTTTCAAACCCACACACACACTTTTTCTCCCGTCTCATCAAACAGATGACACACATATTGGTGATGCATACATATTGATGAAATAAATATTTCTCTCCCTCTCTCTACCCCCCCCCCCCCACCCCCTGTCTCTCCTTCTCCCTCCTTCTCCTCTGCTTCAAAGGACGTCAAGCAACGTGTTTAAAAAGCTCTCTGCCCTGCTCTGTACTGTATGATTTAGGCTTCATGCATGAAGGGTGCTCTACTCACAGACCGCCCCAGTGCCTCTCTCTCCCACGTGCACCCTCGCTACTTCAGGAGGAGGAAGGCTTCGGCTAATTGTTGGGTTGTGCCAGGAACGGAATGCCTATATACAGGAGCTGTGAATTGTAACACAACAATAGTGCAAAGAAGTGGAGAGTCCAAGAAGTGCAGGGATAAATATTTGACGGTATGAGTATGAAGGGTGAAATGAATCTGGGTTGAATCTGGTCCCAAATCAGCTATTGTTAAAGCCTGAACCTCAGATGGTGGCCGGTTGCTTCCTGCACGCCACAGAATTGAAAGGAGAAGCAGTTGAAGTCGAGAGGAAAACATACTTGGATGATGAGAGTCCATGAGAGATGAGCGATGAGAGTTTCAGTCATTCAGAAACGGGCTTTCCAAAGTTGAAGTGCGATGGCTAACTGGCCGTGATAGTGAGTGAGCGAGTCCTTTTAAACCTGTCTTACGTGTCGGGGGAAAATGTCTGGAAAATGACCGCAGTACTTTGGAGTCCACGCTGTACTCCCGCTCAGCTGAGAGTGATATTTCCCTGACTACTCAAACCTTCTCCTTCGGACAGCCCTCAAGTGGCTAGGCATACCTCCATTCTCACTGCAGGCTCGGAGAACAAGCGTGTGGACAGTGAAGGTCTCGTCAGTTTTTACTTTTTCTAAAGACAGGAAGAGGAAATAGAGTGAAATTGGTTACCACGGCCACAGAATCTCACAGTCAGTTAGCGTAGCTCAGTTTCCAGGGCAACCAGGGCAACCATGTCACATAAGGACCTATGAATGTAAAGAGCGAGTCAGTTTTATTTATTATACAGTTTATGATGTAGGAAAGAGAAGAGTTAATAGATGCTCATGACTGCCCTAATATGGTGTGTTATTTCAATCTGTGTTGAACATGTTGTTCAGGATCTTAATGTTTTAAAGTTTTTCTCTGTCTCTGTCTCTCTTCCTTTTCTTCATATTCAAATTGGCTTTGCTATCCTTATTGCAAGATTAAAATAAGCAAATACATAATAGACAATGGATGGATGATAGGGCATGGGTAAGCTGTTGACACACACACTCACACTCACACACACACACACGCACACGCACACGCACACGCACACACACATACACACACACACAGCTGCAGTGTGTGTCTGGAATGTCATTTGTTGAAGGTCAAACCAATAGTGTTCAGGTGCCAACATTTCAACCTGATTCAATATTCAACAGAACTGCCTCTCACACTACAACTAAGCTGGTCCTGTTAAAATCAAATTCATTTAAAAAAAATAAATAAATAAATAAAATGAGAGTTTTCCTTGCGTTTGAACTGCAAAAACAGAATTAAATTGCTGTAATCTCCAAGGGAGTGCTTTTAGCTTCAGAAGACGTCCACAGAGAATTCAAGTGCTTGTGTGAGTAAACAAAGCCCATCTTTAACTACCTGTGTTTGTTTGTGTTGAAAGTAAAAGACGAAATCAAATCACCTTGTGTTCCTCCCTCTCAAGGGACCTTGCTGGCTTCCTGTTGGCATAGCGACATAAACGCAGAAGCCTCTCATAAGCGTTGTTTGCAAACCTGCCAGGTAACCCTGGAAATTAGGGTACACTCAAGCAAGTGTCAATTACAGCAGCATTCTGAATGCATACGTCTGACACACACACACACACACACAACACACACAGACACACACACACAGACACAGACACACACAAAATGCCATATCACCTGTCAGAAGGACAACCCTGGCTGTGACAGTGATTTTCTATTAACTGAACACAGCTGGGGAGGGAGAAACTGTAACCCTAACAAACTGTAATAAACACATCCACCACACCACACACACACCACACCACACACACACCACACCACACCGCACCACACACACCACACCACACCGCACATCCACCACACCACAGCACACCACACCACACATCCACAACACCACACCACACCACACCACACCACACCACACCGCACAGCACACACACCACCCACACCACACCACACACACCACACCACACCGCACCACACACACCGCACCACACCACACCGCACCGCACCACACCACACCACACCGCACCACACCGCACCGCACCACACACACCACACACCACACCGCACCACACACACATCACACACACCACACCACACCACACCGCACCGCACCACACACACCACACCGCACCACACACACCACACACCGCACCGCACACACACCACACACACCACAACGCACCCCACACACACCACACCGCACCGCACCACACACACCGCATCGTACCACAGAACACACACACACCATACAACACCCCAATGCACCAAATCCCATATGGGACGGAAAAAACCCACTTTCAAACCGCCAGACAAAACCACTTGACTCACAACACAGAAGCCACTGACACTTGAGACGAATGCGAGACAAACGTGAGATGGGCACAAGACGAGGGCGCTAACGAAGCCGAGGCAGGCTCCTCTGAGTTTGCTTTGAGACGAAGCTCAATCGGCTCGGGAGCCCATCCTAACGAGGTCTACTCCACACATTGGGCAGCAGAGAGAAGGCTGTCGCTTTACCTAACATGCCTTATCTGAGAGAGAAAAGGACACACACACAAAGGCATATACACAAACACACACACACACTTAGATGCACACACACACATACAAACACATATACACAAACACACTCAGACACACACACACACACACACACACACTCAGACGCACACACAGTCACACACACACACACAAACACATATACACAAACACACACACACACACTCAGACGCACACACAGTCACACACACACACACACACACACACTAAGTCAGACACACACACCGACCCAGTGGTGAGGAGAATATGCCGACTTTCTAATTGTGCCTGCGTTTAAAACGTGTAGTTTAAAACGTCCTTTTTAATTAGTGCCTTTTCCATCCCGGGTGATTCCACTCCTGCCACAGTTGTGTACAGCTTACGAAACACTTGTGTACTGCTTGTGTAAGACCCCTGGAGCGCTGAAATCTTCCACAACAATGCAGTACGGAGCCGCGGAGCCTTTAAGTGTCAGCACAAATGACTGTAAGTGATTACGCGAGGCCACATTACACTACATGTCACTGTTGCCATGAGGTCTCCGAAATAAGGAGAGGATTCTTATCTTGGGAATTGCATGCATAATAATCATGCATTATTCAAATCAGCACATTGCACCTGGACTGCGTGTGTGTGTGTGTGTGTGTGTGTGTGTGTGTGTGTGTGTGTGTGTGTGTGTGTGTCTGTGTGTGCATGTTTGTTTATGTGCATCAGTTGTTGGAAAGATAAGGCCAGCATTGCAGCAGAGCGCTTGTGATAACATTCTCTGTTAATAAATAAGTACACACATGCGGAAACACACACACACACACACACACACACACACACACACACACACACACACACTCATTCAAGCTTGCAGGCCCTCCTAAAGCCATGATAATTCCCCAGACACATTGATAAGGACAAAGTGTCTGTTGAAACAATTAACAATACACAATCCCACCAGAGGACTAACATGGGCCCATGACCTTCTTAAAGACATACACTAACATATACCTTCACCTTTCCCCAACACACATTCAATCCCACTTCACATTCACACACACACACACACACAAACACACACACACACACACACACACACACACACACACACACACATACACACAAACAATGCCTCTTGCACACAGTCACACAAACCATCCGTTCATACAACAATACACACACAGACACACACACACACTCTCACACACACAGACACACACACACACACACACACACACACACACACCACACACACACACACACACACACACACACACACACACACACACACACACACACACACACACTCACACAGTCACATCTTCAGCCTTCATCTCCAACAGTCGCAGACAGTGTGGGGTAGTGGCAGGGGAAGATTAGAAGTGCACAATTCTGGAGCTGATTGATTTCAGTGGACCCTTCTCAACTGGAAAAGGCGACAACACATTATATTGTATGTGAGTGTGTGTGTGTGTGTGTGTGTGTGTGTGAGTGGCAATGGGTGGATGACTGACAGAATCAGAATGTGTGTGTGTGTGAGAGACAGAGAGTGTGAGAGAGGGTGAGAGTTTGTGTAGGTGAGAGAGAGAGAGAGAGAGAGAGAGAGAGAGAGAGAGAGAGAGAGAAGGTATGTGTGTGTGATACCCCCTCTTCAAAGCAGCACCAGAAGCCGGGCTGCCATCATCATAGTGAGCTGGTTTGTGTCAGATGGGTGGATGACTGACAGAATCAGAATGTGTGTGTGTGTGAGAGACAGAGAGTGTGAGAGAGGGTGAGAGTTTGTGTAGGTGAGAGAGAGAGAGAGAGAGAGAGAGAGAGAGAGAGAGAGAAGGTATGTGTGTGTGATACCCCCTCTTCAAAGCAGCACCAGAAGCCGGGCTGCCATCATCATAGTGAGCTGGTTTGTGTCAGAGAGAAGGTGTGAGTATGTGAGTGACAGAGAAAACACGGATGTGTGTGTGTGTGTATGTGAGAGAGAAAGAGGAGCTAGGCGGTCATCGACAGGGTGAGCTGGGTGTCTGGCAGACTCTCTCCAGAGTCACGGTCACCCGTGTCCATTGTTGGCAGGAGCAGAGCGCTCCGTGGGTGAGTGTGAATAGGTGCTTATATAACAACACGCAAACGAATAAATAAACAACAGGAAAACTGTGTGGATCTGCCCTGAGATTCCCATCCGCTCCATAATGTACCAGATTCCTCCTTGACTACTCCCGCACCCTTACATCACGTTTCATGAAAATTGGGCTGGTAGTTTTTGCATAATCCTACTGACGAACAAACAAGGACAAACAAACTGCACCTTGGTGGAGGTAAAATGTATGAAATAGTAAAAGTATTTAGTATTATAGTAAATATTAAATATTATTTCATATTTAGTGGGTCTGCATATTAGTGAAATCTAAACAATGAGGGGAAGCGTGTAAGAGTATGTCTTTGCATCTACAGTATATTATGTGAAAAGAGAAAGAGGAATTCGACAGAAAAGAAAAGAGTTTCTGAGTGTATGCCTTTGAGTATGTGTGTGTATTTGTATAAAATAAAAAGAATCGTATACTAAGTGCATAAATGAGGCTGGATATTACTATGCATTTTAAAATGTTTTGTTTCTTTTTAAAGGCAAGGGAAGGAAATAGAGAAAAGGCAGTGCAAATAATAACAGTGTGTGTGTGTGTGTGTGTGTGTTAACAGCTTACCCTTGCCCTATTATCCTCATCGCCTTTTTTGTCTTTGCTTGTTTTAATCTCCTTTTCATTTGAATTGCTTAGGAAATACCCAGTGACGATAGCAAAGCCAATTTGAATATGAAGAAAGAGTGTGAGAGAGAGTCTCTGTGTGTGTGTGTGTGCGTGTGTATGTGTGTGTGTGTGTGTGTGTGTCTGTGTCCTTTCCATATTTTCGTCTATCATTATCCTGCATTCATCTCCCAACCGTGTTTCTCTGTGCTGTTTTTTCCTTGTTGAATTTGGTGTTTAACCGTCTTCAGAATCCTGTCCCT
>NC_045172.1:19381188-19383688 GCF_900700415.2 Clupea harengus | reverse complement strand
AGAGACAGAGAGAGGGAGAGGAAAGAGAGAGACAGAGAGAGGGAGGGGAGAGAGAGAGACAGAGAGAGGGAGAGGAAAGAGAGAGACAGAGAGAGGGAGGGGAGAGAGAGAGACAGAGGGAAGGGAGAGAAGGGGACACTGGGTAAAAGACAGAAAAAGAGAGAGAAGGAAGGCGAGAAGGAGAAGGTGAGAAGAGATAAAGAAAGATAAAAAGACAAAGAAGAGAGAGAGAGAGAGAGAAAGAGAGAGAGGAAGAATAAAGAGAAAGAGAGATGAGATGGAGGAGGGTAATGAGGATAGACGGGAGGAAGGGAAAGCTGGAGTGCTGTTATTCTCATCTCTTCCATCACGTCAGTCACCGCTCTTGACTCGTGACTCGCAGTTGTTTCTCATTCTTGTGCTTCATTGGTGGTGAAATCAAGACCACGTGTAATCCTCTTGCTAAATGGGGACAGGTGATCCGTTTCCCCTTCCGCTGTAGAAAAGCTTGTAGACACTGAGGACGACAAACTGTCGAAACATGTCTGTGTATCGTGTTTGGAGCAGTTCACCGAAAAGAAATATTTATTTTGTAATTTTCACGCACCCTAATGCTGGTAACCTGGTGAAACCAGAGACAGAGACAGAGACAGAGACAGAGAGAGACAGAGACAGAGACAGAGACAGAGACAGAGAGAGAGATAGAGGGGGAGACAGACAGAGACAGAGATAGAGGGAGAGACAGGGGAGCAAGAGAGAAAATGAGGGGGGTTTGGGGGCCGAGGGATATATTTTTCAAAGAGGTCTTAATCTAGATGGATATGCAACGTCATTTGTTATTCATTCATTTCATTTTAATTAGAAATCAGTAATTGATCTTGATCTCTGCAATGACTCCTTATGTTCAGACAGTCTTTGTAATAAAACCCCTGATACAGACAGCGAATTGAAATGAAAAGAGGCCGCAACTTAAATGAAATTTTAATGAGGTGGGAGGGAGCCTGTCTATGCCTTATGTTCTGTTACCTGCAGAATATTTCAATTAATATAGAGTGGCATGCTGTAGTCTGGGCAGACCCCGGTCCAAAGTCCTGTTGCTGCGAATAGTTAAGTGAGTCGAAGGTGAGCTGATCTCCAAAAGCCATCAAGTTAAAGATGAAACAATCTTCTCAACATTTTAAGCAAGACTAGTGTTTTTATCTTTGTATTGTACAATTTTAGAATGTAAGGACAGGAGCACCATGCAGACGTTTGGGCACCCCAAGAGATCTGAGCTCTCAGATAACTTCTACCAAGGTCTCAGAGCTCAATTAGGGTCTGTAAGGGCTATGGCATTGCACAAAGCTTTATCAGTACCTAGTGACTATTGATACGGAAATCAATGGTGATCCGATTGGCAAAATTGGTCTGGAATTTCGTGGTGATTGGCATTGTTGCTACGGATCCTTGTCAACAGTAGTTTAATAGTCCGCAGTGCCCTCTCCACTGACAAACACCATGGTCCCTAATGCTGCAGGATGGGAATAAACCTATACGGAAAGAAATCTGTGGAAAATGTGTCTGACAGTAGATATACTATTTACATTTACATTTACATTTACATTTAGTCATTTAGCAGACGCTTTTGTCCAAAGCGACGTACAAGGGAGAGAACAGTCAAGCTAAGAGCAATAAAAAAGCATGGTGTAACAATAAATACTACTTTACATGAGAATTAGAAAAACAACAACCTAGAAAAGAGGAAAAAGAAGTGCAGGAATGTAACTGCTGAAGTGCAAGTTAAGCGCTAGTCAGGTGCCAGTTAGGAGGGGAGGTGCTCTCTGAAGAGTTGGGTCTTCAAAAGCTTCTTGAAGGTAGAGAGGGACGCCCCTGCTCTGGTAGTACTAGGCAGTTCGTTCCACCAACGTGGAACTACAAATGAAAATAGTCTGGATTGCCGTGCTTGCACGGACGGCAGTGCCAAACGACGCTCACTAGACGAGCGCAGCGTCCTGGGTGTAACATTTGCCCTTACAAGAGCATTTAGGTAGGTGGGAGCAGAACCAGTAAGCACTCTGTAGGCAAGCATAAGTGACTTGAACTTAATGCGAGCAGCTACTGGCAGCCAGTGGAGCTCGATGAGTAGCGGGGTGACGTGTGCCCTTTTCGGTTGGTTGAACACCAGACGCCGTATTGGTACGGAAAAAATATTCCAGACGTCCGATCATATTCAAACTATTGGTACAGAATTCGGTAGGCATAGAAACAGCCAGATGATGGCTTCTACAACAGGATAACGATACTAAACACACCTTAAAATCCTCAATGGACTACCTCAAGAGGCGTAAGCTGAAGGTTTTGCCATGGCTCTCACAGATCATAGACTTCAAAAGAGCGGTGCAGGGCAGACGGCTAAAGAATCTCAGAAATAGAAGCCTTTTGCAAGGAAGAATGAGCGAACCCCCCCCCCAAACAAGAACTGAAAGACTCTTAGCTGGCTACAAAAAGCGTTGATAAGCTGCGGTACTTGCCAAAGGGGGTG
>NC_045172.1:19361188-19371188 GCF_900700415.2 Clupea harengus | reverse complement strand
CACACACACCTCTCAGCAGGCACACTACATTTATCTCCCCAATGAGGAGTGCACTTGATTGGAACAATAATCCTGTTTCAGTGATGAATTAAGACTGAGAGAAGGCAGGGCGTTTGATGGCGAGGGAGACAGTAAGCTTTAAAAGATGGAAAACATTTATAATGAGAGGAAACCAGGAAAAGTAAAAAAAAAAAAAAAAAAAAAAAAAGGAGTACACACCTCCGTACAGAATCCCCACGCTATCTTGTGACACAACTGACAATGAGGAATACACACCCACTTAGATTTGGGATTAAGTTTGGGGTCACAGTTGAGTAAGGGTGACTGTTCATTGATGGGCAGTTCATGTAAATAAGGGCAATTAAAGGATTTTTTCCGTTTGAACCTATGCAGAGCGAGTTTCAAGCAACTCCATGCAGCCTAGTGTGAGCGCAATGTAGAAGATATTCACTGCAAGCACATGACATGTTTGAACTGGCCAAGATGTGAAGCGTCATGAATAAATTCACAAGACGAGAACATATAATCCTGCATCCAAATTACTTATGCTGTGCTGAATGACAGGTAGGGTAATCTCTTCCCGTTCTAAATCCAATATGAGCAAAACTGTAAGGTTGTAAATATAAGGCTTACAGAAGAGCTTCCCTCTGTCCATGTGTGCTTGCATGTGTAACCATGCGGTTTGAATATTTATAGCAGCTGTAGAGTTGTATCATCAAAATCATTTTTAAGTCGTATGTTTTTATTTATTTTTTTTATGACAAAAAATGCTGCATTTCCCCATTTCTCTACACATCTTGACTGCGTAGGGTCCCTTACAACCCACTGTTTGGAGTGTGGGAGGTTTCTACTCGCTGGTGAAAACAAGGAAAAATGTGACAAAATCACTGCAGATCACAACTAACAGATGGCTTCAGCCTCGGCACATAGAAATAACCACATGCGAGTAGAGTTAACGTTCTACGAATAGACAACATTTGTACAAATTCAGAGGCTCAGCTGACAAGCGCGCTAAAGGATCACTGGATGGTTGTTTAACAGCTACTGCTAGTTTGACAGCTCTCCCTTTAAGGGTTTTCAGAATGAAGTGTGTCTGAACGAGGGATGGAGAAAGCCCACAGAGAGGGGAAGAGTGTGCTGGTATGGACAAGCAGATTTCTCAGTGAGAGACTGGATACAGCATCTAGGCTTTGCTAATGAGGAGATAATGAGTGTCCATCTAGTAGAGTATTATCTAAAGCATCTGTCAATAACTAACAGTAGTCTCTGTCTCTCTCACCCTCTCTCTTGTCCCTTTCACATACGAATCCCTTTAATCTGTGAGGTAAAAACAAAATGGGATAGATAACAGATTTTCATTCACACTCAGTCTTCCATTATGATAAAGTAATGGGTGCTGCGTATTCCCACCCGATTGTATTTAACCGCATGCTATTAGGGCGAACCCCCAGATAGCAAGCATGTGTCGGCACACCGGCGGATTAACTGCATGCTATGAGGGCGAACCCCCAGATAGCAAGCATGTATCGGTACACCGGCGGATTAACTGCATGCTATGAGGGCGAACCCCCAGATAGCAAGCATGTATTGGCACACCAGCGGATTTTGGTCAGCACCCCACTGGTGGTGTGCCATTTCTTTTTTGCTCTCAGACCACCACCATCTTGAGTTTAACTGGGTGTGGATATTAACCACCACCATCTTGAGTTTAACTGGGTGTGGATATTAACATAAAATGTTAACAATTCCTGGAATTTCTAAATCATATACTTGGCATAGTCTCATTAAAAAAATATCAGTCGCTAAACAGAAGAAGTTCATCGCACTAGAAGACTCTCAAGGTGAAAAATGACTTGGTCAATTAAAGACTTATGTACGCACTTGTAACATATATAAACATCTATACTATTGGGGGTTGGTGAAAATGTATGAAGTATAAATGAATAAAGAAAAAACAGCTCTTAAAGCAAATGGCAAAATCATGGACTATTTATTTATAACTCACCAGTGGACCGCCCAAAAAAATCAATGAGCAAAAGGCCAACAGACTGCCAACCCTGCCCCCAGTGGGTCGACAATGGGCCACCGTTCCTTTGCCAACTGGGGCTCCGCAAGAAGTGAAAAGATGCGAGCTCTCTGTGCTGCCAGTTATCCTAGCTATCTCTAGCTTAGGAAACGATCTTAACACTTGGCAATTAAATAGGATGTATTAATGTTAAGATGAACTGCAAAGTTAAACCTATGTGTTTTGGGGCCAAGCACTGAAGCTGCACAGGCACCCTGAGGGTTTTCTACCTTTCCAATTATAATTTTACAAGTTATTGTATAGTAGAGGATAGCTAGATCAGCTAGATAACTAGCATAGCAACTACGCAACCATAGCAGCCAGGACACACCATTTGCTGCACAGCCTGAAGCGAAGTTTAATTCCACAAAATCAGCTCACCATTAAAAGTACTGGGTTCAAAGTGATCGGGTGCAACCACTTGTGAATGATGTTAAATGGCTTCACATTGACATTGAACAGTCCTGAGGGAAATAATGTGATGTTAAATGGCTTCACATTGACATTGAACAGTCCTGAGGGAAATAATGGGACATCAGTGGGGCAAGTGTTTACTCTGATAACAATGTTGTGATCGAAGGGGGTGTGTGTGTGTGTGTGTGTGTGTGGGGGGGGGGGGGTCCTTGTTGAACACGCTAATCTAATGGGTCCAGTTCCGCCTGGAGGATAACTGTTAATGATACTAGGTCACCAGGGGATTATTGTTAATGATACTATGTTACCATGGGGATTATTGTTAATGATACTAGGTCACCAGCTGATTATTGTTAATGATACTAGGTCACCACAGGATTATTGTTAATGATACTAGGTCACCAGGGGACAGATGTGCGATTTGACTTTAGCGTTTAGCATCCATTCCCACACAACACCATAACACTACATAAATATGGTGGCTCTGAATAAATGAATATGGCTCAATAAATGGCTTTCGATGTGAGTGGGAATGAAGTAAATCTCTCTCTCTCTCTTTTTCTCTCCCTCTCTCTCCCTCCATCTCTCTCTCTCTCTCTTTCACACACAAAGAAACAAACACATTTCCTCTCTCATCTGTCTTTGTTTATCTCTCTCTTTCTCTCTCAAACACAAGCACATACTTAGACACACACACACACACACACACACACACACACACACACACACCACCTACATAGACACACATATACATTCTCCCTTCTCTCCCTCTATCTTTCTCTCTCAAACACAAGCACATACACAGACACAGAGACACAGACAAACACACACACACACACACCACCTACATAGACACACATATACATTCTCCCTTCTCTCCCTCTATCTTTCTCTCTCAAACACAAGCACATACACAGACACAGAGACACAGACAAACACACACACACACACACACACACACACACCACCTACATACACACAAAAATACGTTCTCTTTTCACTCCCTCTATCTTTCTCTCTCACACACAAGCATGTACACAGACACACAGGCACATACACACACACACACACACCCACACCCTCTCTCTTTTCCCTTTCCATCACACTCACTCTTCTCTCTGCCTTGCTTATAGCTGTCACTTCCGTATTCCCTTTGTTTTGCCATCTCTCCCTCTCCCTCTTCCTCTCTCTTCTAAAATGGCTTTTATTGACATGCTATGGAGTTCCATGTTGTCAATGGATGCGGGTTCAGATAAACAATGAAACTCCCAAAAATCAATCCTACCATTACAGTTGATTCTAATATTAGAAAATAACAAATACAAAATGCAACGATCTTTTTTTTTTGAATAAACTGTGTACTGTCTGTTTCAGTCCGCTGAAAGATGTGTCTAGTGGCATCCCTGTAAGATTCTCGTCCTCCATATAGGATTCTAATTTCGTCATCTGATAATTGGAAAAAGTAAGCTTATCTGATAATTGGATTTTTTTTTTAAGTCAAACTAATTTCTTATTGATTGAATTTTAAGGTTTTTAAGGTTTTAAGGTTTTTTTTTCACAGAGGGAAATGTGTTATCCAGCAGAACACAACCTGTTGTCTCTCTTGACAAGATCTTTCTATTTGGAGTTTGTGAACCCCTACCACATTATGCTATGCTCTATGCACTATGCTCAAGGTCGATTTATGCTTCTGCGTTCGTACCTTACGTCGTGGCCTGACGTGCACCTTCCAAAAAATGTAACTACACGCAGACTGCAACACCTGTAATTGGTCCGCTTGCCCGGCATTTGGGGGTGTGTTGATAAAGCCTTTGCCAACCGAGATTGACAGGTCAACCACCAATCACGTCGCTATGCATTGCTGATCATTGTTTAACTTTGCAAGCAAGCCGTCTACTTTGTGGGTAGTTAGCTTTGAATGGTTAGAACAGGGTTATCAGATTGTACAGTGTCTATTTCACTGTTAACTAAAAAAAAAAGCAAAGCAAATAAAAGAAAGCCAAACAAATTACATTCATATAAAAACACGGCCATCTACAGAGTTTGGTCCGCCATCTTTGTTTATTTTTTCCAACTAGTATTACGCAGACACACCCTTTAGGCCACTTGCACAGGCTACAGGGTAGGAACCTACGAGCCTACGTTCAATCACAATCAGCTTTTACTCTCCTGCACTGTCAGTCAGTCACTACCTTCCTCCACTCATCCTCTGTGTCTCTCACTCTCTTTTTTACTTCTCTTCCTTTTGTCTCCGCACGTTGAATGAAAAGGGTAATCTCCTTGTGTTAATGAACGCCTATTGTCACCAGATGAAATAGATTACAGCAAATCACGGGGCTGTTTTTTTGCTTGACAGATTTCCTATTCTCGCTCTCTCTCTCTCTCTCTCTCTTCTATTCTCTCTCTTCTCTCTCTCTTCTATTCTTGCTGTCTTCTATTCTCTCACCTGGTTAGTCTGGCCTCTCCTTTGTCATTGTCAATTTCTACGCTTCTTTCATTCTCCGGTTCTATGTCTCTCTCCATCCTACTCACTCCCTCTTTTTTCTACTTTGTTCTTCTCTTTCTTTTGACCTACTTGTGTAAGAGTTTTTTTTTTCTTTCCTGGCATAAATTTTAGAGTGCAGAGAAGAGGCTATGCTGCATGTCAATTCTGAAAGGTTTACAAAGTTGCACGCATATGCACACACACACACACACACACACACACACACACACACACACACACAATACACACAGAAGAAAACAGCAGCTAAATACCATTAGTGTACCTTGTGTGAGGCAACATGCAATAGATTAGCATACATTTCATGTCATTAGCATAAGACATTACAGCTGAACCAACAAATACACACGGGACCACATATGTGTAAATAATCGACATGGGTCCATTGAGCTGTTACAATAATAGCTTGTTTGTACACTCATGCGTAACATATAATTAATCTTGATATTGTTAATGAAAATGATGGATGTGTTGAGGTTCTGTGTGTGTGTATGTGACCCAGCCTGGGAGCCATGTGCCGGGGATGTGGAACAGTGAGTGTGGAGAGGTTTAACGGTGGGCACGTGGGGGTGTGTTTGGCTCGACTTGGTTCAGTGTTTGGGTTGATCTCTTTAGGAACGAGGGCTGCGGTGGTGCTGGTGGGAAGTGCTTGGAGAGCTCATTTCACCCAGTGTCGACTGTAGTCTCTACCAGTGGTCGACCGCAATGGGTTTTTCAATGGCTGATGCCGATATTTAGAGAACAGGGTGGCCGATGGCCGATATATTACGATTAATCAGTCGACCACTAGTCTCTACTCCTCTTCGATTCAGTTATGACGTACTGCACTGGGATGGACAGTCACATTAACTCACAGCTGTGCAGACACGCACTAGACATAAAAAGCTCCCATGCACTTACACACACTAACACACATCCAAAACACCTTGAGATGCATGTTACCACACGCAAGCACAAGAATGCATATGTATACGCATACGCATGAAGCCCTACACAGTACACCAGAGATATATTCAACCACTATGTTTTTCTCAGGGCCGATATGATAATGATTATCTGTGACAAAAAGTGGACGATATTTCAGGTCGATAGTTAAATGTTTTTAACATGTCTGTTTGGGTTTGTTTTTTCAATCGGTGTGGAAGGAGATAGTCTCCGACCACATTCATTCTGATTGAATTCAATGAATGTACTGCACTTCCTAATCACTTCATCATCTAAAGCAGGTTTGAGAAAAAGAGGATAATACGATAATACAAATATTTAGAAAGTGTGCATGGGCAGGTTGTATTTAAAATTGTAATCCCACAATTCTTTCTACAATATAGTCGAATATGGCCACATTTGAGCTGCAGCATGTGTGTGAGGACGGCCACGTTCGAATGAGACGGCGGTGTCCAAGAGCGAGACAGAGGCCCACTAAAAGGGGCTAATAATGTCCTTGGCGAACTGATGCATCATTTTGGCTGCATTTTCATCGTAAGGTATGTCATATCAAACCGTCAAATAGCCTGTGCATCCACGCTTTTTTCTGAAGCTGCAGGGAAATTCTGGGAGCCCATTACCTCTTAAGTCATTTATGTGTTAATTGGACAGCTCGTTCAAAAGTAGGGTACCGCGTGGAACGACTTTGATCAAGTTAGCGATAATACTGTGTGCTGCAAATTTGAGTTTAATTTAATTTAATTTTAATGATGATGATGAGGCCAAATCATTTTCTTTTTTCTTACTTCTTAGCTGTGAGGTTCTTACAATGCAACCGCAGGCGAGGTGAAGTTTGACTTTGTGAGCTGAAATGAGGACTGTAGAATGGCTGTGCTTTAGGCAAAATTTCTTGGAATGTTTCAGTTGAAAGAAGACATATTCATTAGTATTTGTTAAATGTACAGTGTCCGACTGTGGAAACTGCATATGTGCACCAATTAGTCCTTATTTATTTTATATTCTAAGCTTGTTTTTTATCTTAAATGGAGACTAGTCTACTGATACTCATTCAAAAAGGTCCAATTAGCCAAGCACAATTTAGTTAACGGCATGGTTTGAGCACAACCCTTTTAATGGATCTGTACTTTCTACCCTCGTTTCAAGCAGCAGGTCTGAGAAAATGTAAGATTTTCAAGGTCACACACACATCTTATATGTGCTGCGCCAATGTCACCATGGAGAGAGAAACCGATGTAGACAGCTCCTCTCTCTCTAACCCACAGGCTTGTTCCTCTTGAAAGTGCTATTATTGCTTAACTCACTGAGAGCAGAGGTCACACTTACAACCCATCAGATGCAGAATGTATAGAACTGGAATCTATAAACCCTGCTTCCTATTTCCACAGGAAACCCTATGAACTCTTCAAAACAAAGTATGTCACGACTCTTACAATAACTGATTGTACGAATATAACAGATTTAACGACTAGAAGAGACTGATGAACAGGGCCTCCTATCTCCACAGGAAACCCGATCAAAGGAACAGAGGTTTTCGATCTAAATTCACTCAAATGCCACAGTCTAATATTAACATCAAGAAAATTAATAATCAGATGTCCCAAATAATTAAAATGTATGAGACTGGGGATAAAATATGCAAGATGGGACCAGCAGAATTTTAATGCTTCTGTTTAGCAGACCAAAATATTCAAAATGTGTGTCTGAATCTGATTAGTAAATGCCATTTTTAATGAGAAAGGCATCCGTTCGTTTCAGAAAGAGCTACAATCAGATCTCTGGCCAGCTAAATCTCCACCATTTATTAAACACAGCACCTCGTGCCAAAGGATTCTCAGGTCTTCCTGCCTTGACGGCACTCTTACTGGCAATCCAACCTTTTCATTCACTGAACCGCTTTGTCACAGGGTGGGTTTATTAGATACAAGACAAACACAGAAACTGATAAATCAAGCGGTAAATGTCACATCAATAAAAGTAATAGCACCAATCTGTAGCGTTTCATATTTGGTCTCCTAAAAAAGCCTGAATTGTAACATCGTCATCACGAAGCATAATAAATCATCCGTTCGGGTGCCAATATCTCAGTCTCCCTTAAGGACACCGAGACTGGAGTGTTCATAGAGAAATGACAGAACTGATTCCAGGTCTGCTGATGAAAGTTGTTTCTCCTCACAGGGGACATGAGGACAGCTTCCAGCGCATCTGGGTTTCATAAAGTTCAGTTTTGGAAGGCTCTCAAATGGAACCGCAGCCGTGTGGAAAATGTGTTACATCAGGAGGAGAAAATTATCATTGAATTACCACCAAAGAGTGAGTGAAATGTAGCCGTTTGCACAAACAAACAAACATGGACATTCACACACATGTAGGCACGCACACACACACACACGTAGGCACGCACACACACACACACACACACACAGCAATTCACTGCAATACTCCCCTCCCTCCCTCCCTCTCTCTCTCTCTCTCTCTCTCTCTCTCTCTCTCTCGGTGAGAAGTCGTTAAAGTCTTTTTTGTTTGTAATGGCTCATTCTGAGCTGGGAATGATTGGGAGGGCTGTGTACAACAGCTGCTGTAAATTGCTCACTGCCCGCAATGGCTTATTGGCTAATTTAGGCCTCTTGGTCAATTTATCTTTCTCTTGCCCTCTCCCTCCCTCTTTCTTTTGCTCTCTCTCTCCTGCCCAATCTATTTCTGTTTGTCCTCCCTCAATCTTTTCCTATCTGCTCTCCATATTGTATATTGGCGTATTACAGTTATAGTAATCATGGTTCCACTGATGTCCTCAGCACTGAGGCCATCAGCCAATCAGGGCCAGAGTTGGTGACCAGCAGGCAGAGTTCTGATGAGTTCCGGAACGGAGCTACTCTGTGAAGGTCAAAAATAACTGACTGACTGACAGAGGCTTTTTCGTCTCCTTCTGCCGGTTTCCCCCAGAGACTGATGAAAGTAGGAATGGACAAAGATAGAAGAAAGGGATAGACAAAGAAAGGAGTGTGTGTGTGTGTGTGTGTGTGTGTGTGTGTGTGTGTGTGTGTGGGGGGGGGGGGTTAGAGGGACAGAGAAAGGTTGGTAGATAAATGGAGACTATACAGAGAGAAGAGAGATAAAGAGAAAGGGGGAGAAAAGATGAAGAGGGAGAGGGAGAGAGTGAGAGGGAGAATATAGACAGGTAGTATGAGTAAAAGATGAAGAGGGAGAGGGAGAGAGTGTGAGAGAGAGAGGGAGAATATAGACAGGTAGTATGAGTAAAAGATGAAGAGAGAGGGAGATAGAGAGAAAGAGAGAGAGAGAGAGAGAAAGAGAGGGAGATAGAGAAGGAAAGAATATAGACAGGTAGTATGAGTGAAAGCTGAAGAGAGGGAGGGAGAGAGACAGAAAGAGAGAGAGAGAGAGATAGAAAAGGAGAAAATTTAGACAGGTAGTATGAGAAGACGAGGTATGAAGATAGCAGTGGGAATCCAAGCAAAGTGCTGAATAGCTGAAGATGAAGTTCTGACAGCACATAAGTAGACTGCCATCATAACATGGACTGAGCTGAGCTTAGGGGAGCGTGTATGTGTGTGTGTGTGTGTGTCCATGTGTGTGTGTGTGTGTGTGTGTGTGTCTGTGTGTGTGTGTGTGTGTGTGTGTGTGTGTGTGTGTGTGTGTGTGTGTGTGTGTGTGTGTGTGTGTGAGAGAGAGAGAGAGAGAGAGAGAGAGTGCGCAAATATGCATGAATGTCTTTATGTGTGCATAAACCTAAAACTGCACCTAACGTCCATAAGACCATCCCATTCCTCAGTGACCATATAACCCTGCTGATTCCTCAGGTGGAACTGTGGGCCTGTGGGCCTGTGGGCACAATCACGGAGACTCTTCTGCCATTCACACAGAAACTAAATGCCATCCAAACTCAATGAAGCGTAGTGTATGAGACAGGGAGTCCTGCAGGACCGCATCTTACACAGAGCCACTAAGGAACGAGGCCAGGAGGAGGAGGAGAAGGAGGAGGATGAAGATGAGGAGGAGGAGGAGGAACAAGAGTTGGTCCTTCACTCAGAAGGGGAAGCAGAGGAAAATGTCTGATG
>NC_045172.1:19339999-19360576 GCF_900700415.2 Clupea harengus | reverse complement strand
GAATATCAAGCTGCTTGGAGATGGTCTTATGGCCTTTACCTTTAACATGCTTGTCTATAATTTTATTTCTAATCTCCTGAGACAACTCTCTCCTTAGCTTTCTGTGGTCCATGTTCAGCGTGGTATACACCATGATACCAAACAGCACAGTGACTTCTTTTCACCCTTTAAATAGGCCGATTGACTGATTACAAGTTTGAAGACACCTGTAATGCTAATTAGAAGACACACCTTAGTTTAAAATGTCCCTATGGTCAAATCATTTTCAATCTTTTCTAGGGGTACCATCATTTTTGTCCAGGCCAGTTTCATTAGTTTTTTTTAAATTATCATTCTTTTGAACCACAATTCAAAAGCAATGTCTGAATTTCATTAGTTAATTTTCAGTACATTTTATTACTACTTTTTTCAGTTTCAAGTTATTTCAGTGACCATTGTGGGTTTTTATTTCTTTAACGGAAGGGTACCATCAATTTTGTCCAGGTCTGTATATATATATATAAAATATAAATATTTTTTTCAATTAACTTTTTGTTGCATTTCTAGTGTTCATAACCTTAAGGGCTTTTATATATAAGAAAGAAGCTCGATGTGAAATCCACAAAACCTGGGTTTCACCTTCATGTACTTGGATTTGGGTATATAGAATTAGCAGAGGATAACAGTACCATTCATCACAAAGTAATCTTTCCTACTGTCCATTATGAGTCTGTAAACAATGTCCGTTTGTGTAAAGTTTATCAGAAAGCCAGTCATGTAGGCTATATGCATACATACATAAAACAGATGATCAGAAGTTTCAACACTCCCAATAAAATACACAATCACAAGTTTCCATTCCAAATCACCGTCCTAACAAACCACTGCATGGATACACTCCATTTTAAATTTTAAAATGTATTTCTTTGACTTTGGGATTTATCAGCAACTTTAAATACTTTATTCGTAAAATATGAATAGCTGTTTTTGAACAAATTGGATAAGATAATTTCTGTAAGATGTTATAAGGTATGCCATGTCATTTAACAAAATACTAATTGTTTTGTTAGGGAGTTTAACTTCATTAAAGACTTAAAGAATTCCCTTTAAATAAACATATAATAGAATTGATAATGTCTCTAGTTATAGATTTCAAAGTGTAAGGATTGCAGAATGAGTCATATTTAAAACTAACTGTTTTAGCATATTGGTAGCAACATCTTTATTTTTATAAGACAAGACAACAGTTAGTTACAAAAGACTGACTGATAACCACAGTTTGCTTTGGTGTTCTACTGGAGTTGTTTCACTCACACCTGCATCTGCTCATCATCATGGTTTGGCGATGATTAAATCCCTAAAAACGTTAGCCTGACGATGTCATACTCATAATTCTAGTCAGAATATTCCCAACCAAAAAATGTGTGGGCGGGGCTAAGTTCGGTCTGGTATCCAGGCTATAAAAACGTATCCCTGTTCCGCAAAATTACATATTTAGACGTTTTTTTGTGTGTTCAAAAACAGCTATTCATATTTTACGAATAAAGTATTTAAAGTTGCTGATAAATCCCAAAGTCAAATAAATACATTTTAACATTTACAGTTTTTCACAATTGTTAACACACGTTTTTCAAAACAATAACGGCTTTCTCAAAACTGCACACAGAAAACTGAAAACCTCACACACAAAATGCTAAACCTGACACTCCCTTTGCAAGATGACTCTTTGCCATCAAATCTCCACAAAATGGAACTCGTGTTTTCATTTGGTACACACAGCCATATTTTCAAAAGACACACACATACATTCATTGAGTATACACAACTAAACATTTGCTGCACACTACCAAGCATTTAGAGCACACTGCAGTGCAAAATTGAAAACACAATCATCGAAAGGGAACACATGAATGACAATGACTCTGGAGAATGAGCCATTTCTCCTTTTGTAAAATGTCTCAGTGTAGGCCTACTTTTTTCATAGTCAAACATAAAACAGCACACAAATATGCAGCAAAAAAAGTTTTATTTCGGTACACACAGAGAACAGTACAGTACTGTAAACCGTGTGATACCGTTGTTCTCACAAACCATATTTACAATTTCAGTCTCCTGTCCGGCGGTGAAAGTGTGTGTTCTTCCTCCACGGTGTGGTTCACTTTCAGTCCTGCAAAATACAAATACTGTGAGCACACTGTATTCTATTGATAGGCAGTATTACTTACTCATATTTACAATACAGTAATTACAGACAATATGTACAGGCAATACGATACAATACAAACAGACAATACAATACAGTACACAAGGCAAATAGATTTCGTACCTGTTCTCCATCCCGAAGCTTCTAATGATGGCAGCAACTGTGAAGCGGCTGAGATTTGGTTAGACCCTCTGGCCAGCCTCCCTCATGTTCAAACCATGGTTAAGCACATGGTCTACCACAGCGGCCCAAATCTCATTAGAGATGACCATTCTCCTCCTTCCTCTCCTTGTCCTTCTCAACCTCTTCCTCCTCCTTGTCCTCCTCCTCCTACTCCTCCTCGCCCTGGTCCCCGTCCTTCTTGTCCTCCTCTCACTCTTACCCCTCTCCTTCTCTGGTTGTTGATCTCTTCAAAGTTCTCCATTGTTTACCAAACAAAACAGAGGCTCAAGGCACTTTTATGCTGCAGTCCTCATTGCAAATTGCTCAACCGACCTGAATGTTTTCAAAGAGATTTGACTATTTGTGTGTTGTAGGTTGATGATTTGAGATTTTACTTGAGAAGTGTGTGCAAGAACTGAACATTGGGTGTAGTGTTTTGACAACAAGGTGATGTGTAATTGACATCAGAGTGTAAACAAGGAAAATCAGAGTCTGATGCAGATAAGCGAGTGTGAAGTAGTGCCAAATTGGGTTGAGCGATTGATACATGAAGTGAAGGTTGTGCAAATTGTGCAGAATTTTCGCTTTTTGAGTGTTAACAACTGTGAAAAACTGTAACATTTTATGTATCCCTTCACGGCCTTGAAATGGCCTGGATGTTACATTACACATTTGCCTCATTTACCATTCGCGGAGCTATGACTATGCAAATGAGCTGCAACTGGCTTCTAGTAGCCTTATGCTAATAATGTGTAAAGCTCCACCCCGCAAATTGACTGGATTGGTTCCTTAGTTTTGTGACATGAAACCCAGGCTGTCATTGGTACACTGCAGTTCCAAGGTGGAAATACTCAGCCATGGCGTTGACTGCTTATTTCCCTCATGATTTGTTGTGTATAATATAAAAATGTTAACAAGATTAAAATCTTTATTTTCACTGGAGGAGGTCTCTAATTTCCACTGACAATTCTAGAATGACATGCTTATTTCAAACTCTAGAGGGCGGTGGAGTGTTATGCATTACTGCAGCAGGTATGGTGTTGGCCAAACGAATGGAATTTTTTCAAAATCAACAATTGTATTGTTATTTTTCACATATAGCTCATTACAAACAAGACAGAGTCTGTTGTTTTTAAGTTTGTTTCTTTTTTTTTTTTTAATCAATAAAAACTTTGGGACCATGAAGATCAACAAGTAACTAAAAAAGATACAAAACTCACTGATTGTGGATAGTTCTATTCATTTGGTCAAAACTGTTCTAGCGGTTAAGAATCGTAATGCAAATTTGCCAGTATCACTGCAATCCCTATAATACCGATTAAACCATAGATTTGATTTTATGTTATATTATCCTTTTTACACTTCCTGTACTCATATTTTTTAATTGGGCATATGAAGTTGCTGAGATTTAACACAAAATAAACATGTAATCAGTTTTTAGTTGGCTTTGCAGACTTTCTCACACTAAACAGACACATTTCTCAAACTCAAACAACCATGATGAAAACATTACATTCCACTGTACTGTACTGTCAAGGATCGCCTAATTTGATTGTTATTTCAGTCATTACATTATGTAGGCTGTCTTGTATTAGGCATAACATATGTGTGTTCTTTGTTATGGAAGCACTAAGTACTTACTATATGCCTGCTCTGGGCTCTAATGAAAGCTGACATTAATACAGGGACTTTAACATTGCTGTTAAAACGCCTGTCAACATAGATTAAGGATCATCTGCAGCCACTGAATGGTTGTATTGGTCTAGTGCTCTTGTACTACTGATTTGAGATCAGTGGTTTCCTTAAACCATGTCAGCATATTTCTCACCCTTGACTTTTGCAGGCTGACAAATGTTGGTGTTTAAACTCTTTAGACAGTAATGATAACCAGTTTAGCCTCGGGGTCAGCCTTTGGTTGACAGTAGGTGGATGTAGACATTCTTTACATTATTCTGTCTGAGTTCATGAAGTCATTTGAAGTGGCACTTCAGTCTGTGCGTAATCCCTTGGGCCACTTTTGCATTCCAACACCTCCTTTAATCAAATCAACACCATGAACTGATAATTGCATTCACATACGAAGATTTTTAATATACTGTTTGTATGTATATATACGGTATATATATATATATATATATACTGTATATATATGTATATGTTGGCATCTGGCAGTAACTTACCGATTGTGGGCTGAGTTTAGAAATATAATAACAGAATTTCCTGAATTGACTGATTCCAGTTAAAGTTTACATTACACCCGATTTCAGCAAGAAAGTACCCTCACATTGGACCCATCAAGCCAGTGTAGGTTATACCCACTTTAATGCCTTTACTGAACCATGCGTTTGCCATGGTCCAGCTCACACAAATCCAGGAAACACACTTTCAATGTAGAATAACTAAAGGTGTCCAAAAAGCCTCCGCTCAGTCTACCGTGTTGCTCCAGTTTACATGCCTCTTCTATGTCTGAATGTAAGGTGAGCTTAGCTGTCAGTCAGTCTGTTGGTAAATCATGCAGGAATGTCCACTGTTCCTGTTGGCATTTGTTTTAAATTTCCCAACACCCCTTCATCTTGAAGGGCCTTTGAGAGATGTTTACCTACACAGGCGATGTCTGGCGCATAATAGTCATAACCAATGCGTTCATAATAAAAACATGGTGTGGCTGGGTGGCTTTCAAAGTCGTTTTTTTCCCCCTGCAGGTAAATTGATTCCAGTCTTCCTGCTTCATGTGAAAGGATAGTGTTTCTATTATGCAGTCATGCCATTCCACACCATGCAATGCAAACAGAATATGAATATGCTATAAAGACTGAATGAGCCCTAGGATGGCATGGGCTAAAGACAACATCAGTCACCTCTGAGACTGCCATGAAATAAAGACTGACGCAGGCAGACACGCCATGGATTCGCCACCTTCCCCAGACCCATGGAGCATCGATCTAACCAATTTCTACCATCTTCCCCCAAACAAATCCTCTGTTTTTTGTACGTACAGCTTGAATGTCATCATCACTGTAAATGGTAAAACACTGATCTTATCAGCACCATGGTCACCAAAACATAGCAATGATTACTTTGCGCTGCAAGTCTTTGGCGTATGTTTGCATTTTTAGATGATTTTCAACATGCAGCATTTTTGTATGGTTCAGTGACTTGAGTACTGTATGTTATTCACAACATGACTGCCAGCACTCAGGCTTACTTTAGGGGCGTCATATGAGTACACTCTTTGTCAACCAGCATGTCCTTACATTTGCCGTTGTTATATCATGGCATAATCATTGATAAAAACAATCCCAAATAGCATTAGTGCCTGTCTGAGTAAGTTCTCATAGTTAGTGTCAGCTTCACTCATGATTGACACAACACACCATCAAATCATATCCTTCCTTAACATTCTTCAAATCGTCCAATGGGCAGCAGGCATAGGCCCAAGCCAACCAGCAGTTCCTGTGGGTCTGATGTTATGTGTGATCATGGACTCAGCCCAGTAATATTGACAAGCCCAGTAATATTGACAATATTGACAACGGGGCGACAGTGGTACAGGAGGTAGAGAAGTCGTTTAGTAATCAAAAGGTTGCTAGTTTGATTCCCTGTTGAAGCGTCCTTGAGCAAGACACTGAACCCCTAATTGCTCCTGATGTGCAGTGTGCCATCAGTGTAATTGTAAAATGTGTATATATGTAAGTCGCTTTGGATAAAAGCGTCTGCTAAATGTAAATGTAAAAACAATAGGGTGAAAAGAGGTTGTCCTGGAGCTTGTTTGTTGTGACCCAATTACAGGGTGTGAGAAGAGACAACTATGTTTAGATGTATGTCCTGTTGTGGTCCTCAGCCTAGGAGAAGAGCAGCACTGGTTCCACTTAGCTTCCCTTTCTGCAGCCCACAATCATGCTGACTCTCTCCATCCATCATGCCTACGAGTGCTGCTTGCTGCTTCCTGTGACAAACTCCTGACCTTGTGACCTCTGCACTTGACCTTCACACTTCTTCAAAGAATGACATGTTCTTTCTATCTGACAACTACATGTGTTTCTTGTCCGCTGTCCATGTTTACGGGTGATTATTTCTCGTGTGTTACAGTTTCTCACAGATGAAGTGCTAGAAATCTGACGGCGGCAATGGTGAGGGATAGGAGGACATTTGGAGGGCAGCAACTGACACCTTCATCCCTTCAGCCTTGTATGTCCGGAGCTCCACTCAGACTGTCAGCGCTAAAATGAACAAGAAATGCTGTGTGAGTTTCAGGTCACACATTCTTACAATTTTATTTATTTATTTATTTTTTACAGATGAAGACATACAAACGTTATGGGGCCAATGTGGGTCCAATGGTGATACTTTGACAATTTTTACATTTGGGAGTGCATCAGCTCACGATTTCAGCCTGTCATCTCAATTCTCTCCGCACCAATAAATAATCTGTTCAGATTAGGTGCTGCTGAGATCGATGAGAAGTGCTGCGTCAGCTTCAGAGACGTTGCGCTTTAGGCCACACACACGTATGCTAGTCATGAGGCTGATTCTAGGTGCTGGGTGCTTAACAAGAACAACATTAACCAGAGTAAGCTTCAGAGACGTTGTGTTGTAGGTCACACGTGTGTGCTGGTCATGAGGTTGCCAGGGAGGCCAGATGTGCCAAAAAGCCACCTGTAAAACATTCCCTGCTCTGGGACGCGATCACTGAACAGAGGGGATTCACCAGGTGTGGAGCTGGAGTGATGATGTGGGAGGTGATGGATGTCCCCTTAATCTCATCAGGGGGTCTGACACACGTGGCAATTTTCCATGAATAACCTGCTATTCACTTTCACAGGCGGCTCATTCAACCGCATTACGTACCGCACGCTAGCACGCACAGGAATGGAGGCAGGGGCTCTAGGTGTGTCCGAGAATTTGGAGACCTGCTGACCTCCGAGCGGAATCCTCTGCACACTTCAGACCCACCTACCTGGAGATGACTAGGGTTTAGAGGTCCTCTTTGGGGGGGATTACTGCTGGTGTCCATATGGTAGCAACATTCCAATTCTGTCTCCCATGACAACCTTAAATTACTCTCAATCTCTGCATGTACTACTGGGTACAGATACGTAGCGTTGGCTGTGCAGACTTGAGGTGCCAATGATTTCTTTGAGTGCACATCTGTCACAGGGATACTTTATGGTCAGGACCAGATGAAAGTCATTTAGCATCAGTGACGGAGATAAACATTATTTTCGCAGAAACAAGGCCACAAAGTAAGCAGCTGTGGTCCACTAAAGTAAAGCTATCTTAAAAAGCACCTCAGACAAAGAAATAAGTGATGTTTTTTCTGGGAATGACTAACTTCTGTAGATAATGGATTCCTAACTACGCTGTTGCAGAGTTTACTTTATTCTCAGCCCATGTCAGCTGGAGATATTATTAAAAGGCCTGAAGAGGGAAAGCAGGCATTTAAACAGAATTAAGCAACTTGTTAGACAGTTCTGCTGTCTTAGCGCATCCATGACATCCAAAGGCATTCATACAAACTGTAGACTGTAAAAAAGGTTATATGACATCTGTGTTAATGCAGGAGTGGGGACTTAAGTTAACATCAGTGGCATACTATTCCACACGGCTAGATCCAGTAGCCCAAACATGTCTGAATGTTTACAAGCAGTAGGCAGTGGTTCAAGCAAAAAGAACCTTGATGGCAGTAACGCAACTGCTTACGCTGTAGTCACAGCAGAGAAAACCTTGAAATCACAGCCACTACTTCCACACTATGCTACGCACACACACCTGCAAAGACCCGATTTCTTTGGGAAACCACAAAGCAGACATGGCCACTAAACGGTCCGCACTGCAACAACCATCTGACACGTACACAATTGAAGAATTAGATCTCACAATGCTTAAAAATATGCTACAATATTGAGCCATGGGAAAAACATTCCTCAAAAGTGGGGATAGTAAGCATATATATATACAGTAGTTTCACTTCTTAATACATTTTTTGTTTGAAAGATGTTTAATCATTCGGTTATGGATTTGTATTGAGTTGTATCCAAAGGAAAGAAAGAAGTATTGTCTAGAAGTATTGTCATTCAAGTCATCACTGTTCATACAACCCCCAGTCAGCAGGACTGGTAGAAAAGAATGAACCAAACTATTAAAAGCAAGTTGAGAATCCAAGAGTGAAATTAGTGAAATGAAGCATGCATGTTGTCAAGACAGTAAAGGGTTATCACTGTTTGAAATGATGTATGGAAGAACCTACACTACCTCAGCTCTCAAAACATTTGCTAAAACAGATAAATAGATTGAATATACATTTGCAGAATATATGGCAAAAATGTGAATTAGCAAAATGCTCTCAGAACTCTCTCTGCTCTGTGAGGCTTAAACCAAGGTTGGATCAGGAGATTGGGTCCTAATCAACAGCCTCAAAAGAAAACACTGGCCCAAGTGGGACTGACCATACCAAGTGCTACTGTCAACATCTACCGCAGTCAAAATAGCTGAGAGAGCCACCTGGGAATCTCTCAGAGAGAGGGCCCGTGTCTCTCTCTGGCCTGGCAGGATGTGGGTGAGGCCGACGTGCTTGTTGTTGTTGTTTAATAAATATACTTATATGCAACTTATATGCGAGTCCTGAGGTAACTTGAGTGAATTTTCACCTGACAATCAGTACCTGCAAGTGTACCTCCCGTGCCACCATACTTTCCAATAGGATGCAACTATTCAGAAATTCCATTTCAACATTAAGAAGACTCTGGAAAAAGACTTTGTCATGCCAGGCACCATATTAGGTGTGTAAGTTGTATTTCTGAAGCTCAACTGGTAGAGCAAAGTGCTAGCACCAAGGTCATGGGATCAAAACCCAGGTGAAAATGTATGACTGTGCTGTACTTGGATAATAGCATCTGAATAGAATGCAAAAAGACACCATGTCACCTATATCACGATAGGACCATAAGTGCCATTACATAGAAGATATATGCCCGAAGGAAGCTCTTAGATATAATAGAGATAATTGACGACTTGTAATACTTCAACTAACTGCCTCCAGCTATGTCAATTACAATCTTTCCAACATTGCCAAATACGTTTGACAGTGCAGACACATCTCCATGGATTGCAGTCGCTGTACACTATCTCGGGCTCCAGGTTTGCTGAGACGTGGTAATGGTGAAGGATGACCTCCTGTTCATGCTGATCTGCTTGTACTACAGAGGTGAGGTGCTTCCTGGTATGTGCAGCCTGGCTATATATTAGTCTGTCAGAACACAGTGGTTCATCGGCGATATGTAGAGAGAGAGAGAGAGAGAGAGAGAGAGAGAGAGAGGATCTGAACCAGATTTGAACGATCCCATCACTCATTAAAGCATTTCTGAGTGACAGCTCACCTTTGCCTGCTTATGCCCCTGGGGTCTGGATTTAACGAATGGGAGGTGTGTGTGGGGGTTTGGTGTGTGTGTGTGTGTGGGGGGGGGGGGGCTGAAACCAGGTTGGCACTTTCTTTGCCAGCTGTCTATACAGGAGCAGAGGCCAGGGAATGATGAGAATCGGAGGTAATTCAAAGCTGAAGAGTTAGTCACTGTCACCTATGGCCACATCATTCTTCTTCACAGCATGATACAATCTTTGCATTCATCAATTTCCTGGCCCTCTCCCTCTAGTCTTTTTTCCCCACTCATTTTGTGTTTTTCACTTTTCACTCTCCCTCTATCTCTCTCACACAAAAACACACAGGGATTTTCATAGCTCTGTATATACAAAAACGTTAACTTTTTTAGATTTATCTGCTGTTTTTTCTGCCCTTGTTGATCCAGAGTTGTAAAATGACCTTTTGAAGACGCCCTTATAGAGTGCTAGCTCATGATCCAGCTGTCGCAGAAGTACTGTACAGGTACATGTTTGTCTGGAGGGCATCAGGAGCTTACATTTCTCCGTCCTTCCCGTCCCGCTTTCCCTTCTATATATCTCTCTTATCACCTTTCTGTCTGTAACTTACTTTGTCTTTCGCTCCTTGCAAATCTTTCTGTGTCTCTGTCTCTACTTCTCTCACGCACACACCTTTCCAACTTTTTTTCATGCAAACACTCTCTGTCTTTCTCATACACACACACACACTTACTCTTTTGCAGTCACTCTCTCTCTGAGAACACACTCTCTCTCTCCCTCTCTCTCCCGCTCTCTCCCTGTCTCTCTCTCTCTCTCGCTCTCCCTCTCTCCCCCTATCTCTCTCTCTCCCTCCCCCCTCGCTCTCCCCCTATCTCTCTCTCTCGCTCCCTCTCTCTCTCCCTCCCCCCTCTCCCTCTCTCTCCCCCTCTCTCCCTGTCTCTCTCCCCCTCTCTCTCCTTGTCTCTCTCTCCTCACTCTCTCCCTCTCTCTCTCCCTCTCCCTCTCTCTCCCCCTCTCTCCCCCTCTCTCTCCCTGTCTCTCGTGCGTGTGAATGCATGGCACACTGCCCTGGCCAGGTGTGGTCCTGGGTGTGGAGCTTCTGTGGAGAAATGTAAGGAAAGCGAGACGGAGCTTATCAACATAAACCCTCTCACCTCTCTAGGGAAATCACGTGTGCATCAACACCATGTGAACACTGCATTAACACCATGTGAACACTGCATTAACACCATGTAAACACTGAATTAACACCATGTGAAGCCAACAGGTATCTGCTATGGCTTTAGCTCTGTCTTTTTCGACAGTCTGAAGTTCCCTTTTTTATGTGTTTCATCCAAAAAGAACTTATTCTTCAAATATAAATTCTACATAGTTTCTCCACATAATAAGTATTGCATCTCATTAGATTCACCTCCTCATTGGATCCTCTTCAGATAGGCAGTCCTATGAAGGCACAGTTTCTTATTTGGCCCCGCCTCCTAAAAATAATCCAGCCAATGAACGGCCAGGGGGACTGACTGACTGACACCTCTGGAGGATGGCAGCTGGCACATCTGACTATGAATTAACCGCAGGCTTCACTTTGCAAATCCACTTTTTAGAACTCTCTGCCTCTCTCCCTCTCTCTCCCTCACATTCTCTCACTCTATCTCTATACTTGAGTCCTCATGTTACTAGTCTTTGTCACTGCTTGTTGCATGGTGCATCATTTGGCTTGAGCTTTTTCTATGAGCCTGTCTGTCTGTCTGTCTGTCTGTCTGTCTGTCTCTTTTGGTGGATTCAGCTATCCTCCCTTGCTGTGCACTGTGGATCAGTTTGAAAACTGTAACAGATCTGGATTTTCTGCTGCAACCCTTGCTAGTAAGTCTGCTCTTCTCTCTGCATCCATTTATGGATGAATGTGTTATTCATAATTTTTTTTAATTTGACTTCAATTGCTTTGAATTTTTGACATGTAATGTTTTAACATTTTGACATATAATTGTGTGTATCTGTGTGTGTGTGTGTGTGAGTGTGTGTGTGTGTGCGTGTGTATGCTAGTTTGAGTGTGTGTGTGTGTGTATGTTTGTGTGTGTGTGTGTGTATGTGTGTGTGTGCGCGATGTGTGTGTTTTTTGTGTGTGCGGGAGAGAGGGAGAGAAAGAGACAAAAAGACAGCGAGAGAGAGAGAGAGAGAGAGAAAGCCACACACAGAGATGTTTTTCTTTTATTCTTTTTATTTTCTTCTCATCTGTGAAGTCCATCTCTAACCCGTTCCATCTGTGTAGTGACTAGTCTGCTCTGCTCTGTGTGAACGGTCTTGTGTTAGGAGCAGCATGTGGCGCTCTCTGCTCTCTCTGCTCCTTCTGTGTGGACTACACTGCCTAGAGGCTCAGAGGAGGGATGAGGAAGAAGAGGACACCAGAACAAGAAGGAGGAATACTGGAAGGTCACTGACGACCAACCTCATCTCCAAAAATGGCCAAAGTAAGAATGGCCAACTTTTCCGTTAAATTAAACAGAGCTGGAGAGAGTACAAAATGTCAGACAAAACTGTATTCAGCGAAAGTTTCAATTGATAAGTCGATACAGGAAACTAAAGAAACAAAAAATGCTGTCAGGTAATATCTGCTGCCTTGACGAGAACATGGAATTTTTTCATCCTCATGGAAAATTATGGTAATGGCCAGAAAATTGAACTCTGAGCTCTGAAGACTGAGCTGACAGATCTTATCTGGCTCATGTTCACGGTATGGACCTCCTGGCTTCTTCCAGCCTGCAAGAGGGGCTCTGTTGCTGGGCTCTGCCCTGCCTTTCCTCGGGCTAGTTTCCCATCTGTCATGTTCCTGCTGGAGACATAAATGTGATTTATCTGCCTCTGTACTAGAACCATCTTCTGACCTTCTTTCAAAGCTGGCAGCAGCAGGAACCTTTTGATTGTATTTACATGGAAAATTGGGGATGTCAGGAGTTAGGATGTCATGATGTCGTCTGAAATGTGACAAGAGTCAGCTTTGCATTAGGACAGCTACGTCTTCATCCAGTCTTAAACAACATACAGAATGACTATGATTATACAGATAAAATGAAGACGTACAACCATCTTGTATGAGTTAAGAGACATACAAAGACCTTATATCAGGGGTGGCTAACCAGTCCAGCTAAAAGAGCCACAACAAAACCCAACACCATTTCGAAGAGCCACACGAATCTAGGTTCCCACTTTTAGGGGGGAAAAGCCCCTACCTAAAACCTATTATTTTCCCTGTGACCCAGCAAAACTAGGGGGGTCTGGGGGCATGCTCCCCCATAAGATTTTTTTGAAAATAACCTTTTAAATAGTCCTCTAGTGGGTTTTAGGAAGAGAAATTAACACATTTTGATTTAAAATATGCCACAAAAATAAACATATTGAAGACATCTGCTGAGATAGGTGCTAATTATACTGTAGCATGGTAGGGATTTGCAGCTCAAGTGAGTAGGTTAACGTTGTAGGCTAGAGTTCACTAGCTAGTTATAGCTGGCGAAGCTACTGAATAGGGTAGCATACCCACAGGATCAATGAACCGGCATGATAAAAGAGAGCCACGACATCTATAATTAACTCGAGATGATTTAACCATTACGTTTCTTTTACTATTTTAAACTTCATATATATTTTTGGTGGGTGTAGGTAGCTGTACTGTTTAACTGTTTGATCCTAAAGTGTTACCGTACTATGAGTGGGTCTCGCAGGATTAACGTCACGTTATTAGTTATGTTGTTAGCGGGAGCTCGACACACATGTATGCTCTTGGTGTAAACTGTGGTTGTGAATAAAGACGGTTTCAACTCTCATTCGGATACTTTATAACACAAAACAACAGTGGGGCTAAGGAAACTTTTGGGGAGGCTACTCCAGGGATCACTTATCAAGATCTGTACATAACTGTCTCAATTATATTGTTAATGTCAGATATCCTCTGTTCAATTTTCGTGCCTGACAGCTGCAGGTCTGACACAGACCGCTATGATCCGTCATTTTCAGGGTTGAGGATAGCAACGACATCACGTACACAAGACTTCACAAACTCTCCCTCACTATATTACTTTTTTGCTCGAGCAATATTCCATGCCACCTGATACAATGCCAACGTGACCGTTTCAGAGTACTTCGTGAATTTCCGAAAAAGCTGAGTCTGTTTCTCTGACTGACGTTTCAAAGTATTTACCTTGTGCTTGCACAGCTCTGTGCCTTTAGGGACTCCTGGGCTATGTTAGCATGGTGTGTGGAGAGACGGCACTCTAAGTTTGAGGCTTTAAAATGCGACAGTGACGTCTGGCATATTAAGCAGAGGGGTTTTCCATTTCGCTCCGCAAATAATTCCTCCCATTTTAGGCAAAAAACACCCGGTGTTCATCTTCATATTTTCGTTTAGCTTTATGCTTTCCTGGGTCCATGGCATTCTGTCAGTAGCTACTGCTAGTCTGGCTAGTAACTCTCTGAGACTGGGTGCACACATTAGAATGTTTCATGTTTGGAACATTAACGTTACTTAAAGACATCTCTCAAGATCGCGTGATGACAAAATATACATGAATAAATACCACATTCAAATCGGACAGCTTTTTCTCTGTATTGCCAAATATATGCATATGCATTTTAGATGTTTATTTTACAATATGAAAATTCTGTACCCCAAGAGCAAAGTCAGTGAGCACTCGAGCTGGAGCCGAGCCGCACGTCAGCCGGCAAAGAGCCGCATGCGGCTCGCGAGCCGCAGGTTCGCCACCCCTGCCTTATATGATTAAATGCCGACCATCTAGGTGTTTTTACTTATGTGTGTTAAAGTGTGTGTCCTTCATCCTCTCTCTCTCCTGCCCGCCAAGATCGGGTGGCAGAGGACTGCAGTCTGGAGTTGGCGTTTTTGGTGGACAGCTCGGAGAGTGCCAAGGACAACCACGCGCAGGAGAAGCAGCTTGTCATCGATGTGGTGGACCGCCTGGGGGGGGTCCGGTTCCAAGGAGAGCGGAGCTTGAACTTCAGGACCGCCCTCCTGCAGTACAGCAGCAGCTCCAAGACGGAGCAAACCTTCCAGGAGTGGCAGGGCGTGGCCAACTTCAAAGCCCGCATCCGGGACCTCCCCTACATCGGCCAGGGGACCTACACCACCTACGCCATCACCAACCTCACCCACCTGTACGAGCGCGAGACCTTTCCCGGCACGGTCAGGGTGGCCCTCCTACTCACCGACGGCGAGTTCCACCCACGGAACCCGGACATCTTTTCCGCCATGGCCGACGCCAGGAGCCATGGCGTGTTCTTCTTCATGGTGGGCATCACGCCGGCCGCCACTGAGCTGGGCAACGTGCAGCAGCTGCGTATGCTGGCCGACACACCCGCCCCGCGCTTTCTGCACAACCTCCAGGACAAGGGCATCGTGGAGAAGGTCGTGAAGGAGATAGTAAGTTTGCCAAATTGCATATCTGCACATAATACGGTCATGATGTGGATATAGTTGAGTTGTTGTGTAGAGACAGTGCCATGCGTGGTCAATGACAGAGTGCCTTCATTAATCTAGAAGTTGTGAGCATTTCAGAGGCAGCATAACCTCTCACAGTTTATCCTGGCCTTAATGATGCATTTCGAAAGAGACAAATATGCAGGGCACAAACGTCTGCCAGAAATCTGACACTTCACTTCAGCACCAGCTCTGAGCTAGAGGGGTGTGTTGTGGAATCAGCCTAAGGCCACCATAAGTCTGCCACAGTATCTACGGAAACCACGAAACATCGATCTTACAACGCTCAGTAAGATAGGCGGCAAGCTTGGTGCCCGTATCTTTCAGATGCACAGGGGCGTGTCAGTTCACATCCTCGATGGAGCCGCTGGGAAATCTGAATGCCTAAAAAAATCTAAATGTAGGAAAAAACTACTGTTTGTTTGCTTTTGGCCGCAGTGTCCCAAGAGGGACATTTGTAGTTGTTTGGTCAAACATCTGAGGACTATATGGTAGACATGCAGAACTTCAGTCAATTCTTACATAAATCCATGTAAATGCTCACAAAGGGTTTGTCATTATTGTTAGCGGATTTATATGGCTCGTGCGGATTTCACCTGAGGTGTGTGTTCTGTGAGCAAGCTTGTCTGTCAGCAGGCCACAAGTGTGTGTGTTTTTCCCCCATCAACACCTGGCTATCCCCCCCTATTTATCTGTGTCTGGGTGAGGGAAAGTAGGGCTATTAAACTCTTATTGTGAGTGTATCCTTCACAGCCCTGTCTTCTGCTGGCATAGTTCGGGGATTTTTAGGGGGGTCCGGGGAGAGGGGGCTGTCAACACCTCTTGTAAGTGGAATCCACCAGGGAAAAATACATGCAAATTTCCCAATAAGACACTGAAATCAGTCTGGGCTGTGGTATGTGGTCTTGTGAGTGTGTGTGCCAGTGTTTCTGGCAGAGATGGAGGGACTGATCTGTTCCACTGCTGCATATTTCATGTGCTCTGAGTACCCCATGTCTCTCTAAGCACCTATCCAACACACATGGGACGCGGCCTCCCTCGCACCGTCTGGACAGCTGGCCAGGGCCTCTGACCCTCACACTCTGCTTAATTTACTCAAAGGCTTCCTCCCCTCTCATCTCTTATTTTTGTGAAGAGATGAGTGAGGGGTTCTGGCATGTTAAGGTGTCAAGGGATCCATGAACCACACAGGGTTAAGGACGGCAGATTGGAAAGATACGCCATGCATGTGGGACATTTGTGTTGAGTGCAGGGAGGGGAGGGGTGGCCACCATCATCCCGAGTAACATCTGCTTTTCATCGACACTTTTGTCCCTAAACTTTCCTTTTTCTTTCTTCCTTTTTTTTGTTCTTCTCCTTCTTATTATTTGTCTTCTTCTTCTCTTTCTTCCTCTTCATCTTCGTCATATTTTGTATCATCATCATCATCTTCTTCTTCATCATCTTCATCTTCATCTTCACCTTCTTCTTCTTCTTCTTTAGCTCTGAAAGCTGGCAAGCAGCAGGAGCACCCAGCATGACCCTACACGCTCACCAAATAGCTGAATAAGCCTTGCGCACACCGCGCCATGCCGCGCCACGCTACTTGACTTCTCCAGGTCTCTGTTTGTTGACGCAGATGTTTGACATCAGGACATGAAACGGCCCAGAGATATCCTCGGGTGGGGAGGTGGAGCTGGGCTAATACTGTTAGCCTTGAAGTTAGGTCCGTTGGCAAGCTTCATAAATCTCATACCATAGGAGGCGTAGCCCCCTAGAGCGGCTGAGCCCACAGCAGGCTACTGTAGACCCGCGCAACATGTGCAGCAATGCTAGTTGCTAATGCTAATGCTAGCCTACAATGTAATGCTGTAGATCTGAGGAAAGTTAGTCTGAAACAGACCTGTGCTGGATCCAGTGAAGAGCCTTATCTGTGTGACTCTATTGGGTTGGGATGAGCAGTCCACATATTCAAGAATCAAGAATGGTTTAAAGACACTTAAACTCATCTTTTATGCTAATCCATTTGTTATTCACCTACAAATGTATTATCATTCTTATTATTAATGTTATTGCTGTTGTAATAACCATATTGCTCACACATTATAATAGCTGTCAATTTAAGGCTTTAGTCAAGCTCCAAATCGATTAGTACAGTAGGATTAAACTGGACTGGCTGGGTAACGATCTCACACGAACTACCCCTGCAGTCTCAAGCCACCCGACACTTGAAAGGCGCCTTGCATGTTTTTTTGGCACAAAAGCACATAAAAGAGAGCGAGTAAGCTGTGCAGTCATTATGCAATTAAAGTAATTATGATAAAGGCTTTGTAGCATCTTTAAAGGTTTAAAATGGCTCCCTATGATGGCCAAAACCACATTTGCGATCAACAATTGCCCTTTCTGTGAGCCTTCTGTGAGCAGGAAGTAGAGAAATGCTTCTCCCGGGCTGGGTGCAAGAGGTGGTTTGACGAGAGACGTCTGGACTGAGGCGGCATCTGCATGTCATCAGTCCACTGTGCTCATACAAGAGCGAGTCTCACATCCTCAGCATGCTTTGGTCTGGAGAGCTGGCCCCCTACTTACAGTAACAATGAACAGATTTCCAGCGCCTTTACACTGTGGCTGGGTGGCTAACATGCAGCAGTCACACTTCTGAGCAAGGGCGAAGAGGTTGTTGTATCTTATGCTGGCTATATGTGTATTCTTTAACCTGTGTGTTGCCTGAAGCCACGACGTCCAGTTTGGACTTTACAGGTGTGTGTGTGTGTGTTTACACTAACAAGGCTGTATAAAATAAATACATCATGAGCTTTATGTGCACATGAACACAGAGGCATCTGCAAACATCTGGCTGGTGTGAAATCCTAGATGCTTGACTACACTTGGGCCAGAGCTGGAGAAGGACTGAGAGTCAAAATGGCCTTCTCCTAAGGACAAGTGCTCTCCTTTCTTCTTTCTTTCTTTTTTCTTTCTTTCCTTCTTTCTTTCTTTCTAAATGGCGTTTGCTCACATTTCTATGATTCTTTACTCACTTGTCATTGCACAATTTCTGAAAACTTTGAGGCAAAATAGACCAGGCTGTTTACTAAGCTTTAGTCCTGCAGATGCACACAGCACTCTGCCTCCCATCTCCAGAGCTTTGTATGGCTCTCTCCCCCTCTTCCCTTCTTCCCGTGTCCCTATCCTTTCCTGGTGACAGCGGTATGGTTTGTATCCTGTTAGTCTTCAAACACAGATGGAGGTCTTTGAAAATGTATAGGAATCACTCTTGTGATGTATGGTGCTTGCATGATAAATCTCTGGTAAGGAGCTTGCACATACATTTCATAACTAAAATGGCATAATGCCCTTCAACATGCCAGGTAGATCATATACTGTATAATATAAAACATAATTGTTTTCTATGTTACTGTATATGAAAGGGGGAAAAGTTATGTGTGTTAACACACTATTTTTGTATATTCTATATAGAAACGAACAAATACAATTTTACAGGCTTGTTCAATATGGGCTGGTCTATGTGAAACAAGTTTAAGCTCATCTGCAATTTTTTCCCATCCTTCATTCCCTAAGTAAGACGCTATCCCTCGTTTCAGTTGCTGGAGATTGACAAAAGTACCAGACTGCAGAGACTGGAGCTCTCTCTATCAAAATCAGTATTCAGTCTACATATCAGTATGATAGTATATCAGTAGTCCATATTCCATGGCTGAATGCATTCATCATACATCATTTGGCTCTGCTAGGGGATTGGGTGACTCTACCCTGTCCTGTTGATGCTGGGCACAGAGGGAAGGTAGAAGGGTAAACTCCAGGAAAACGTCTCTCTTTTAAAACCCTTCCTACTTGTCACAGACCCCCACCTCTCTGGTCAGGTGATGCACATTGACAGAGGAAATGACTCCCTGGTTATTCCATCGGTCTCGGCCCACCACTACTCTGATAGCTATGAATGTAAAGCAGCGCATGGCTCTTCATACAGGCTCTCTGTCTGGGTCGGTCTGGAACCTACGCTTGTGATGTTCTCTCAGAATCAAACGTGTTCCGTCCGTGAAACAACACATGGTGGTCAGTTTGGTGGCTGTCAACTCTGTGGTTGTGTCAGAGGGCAACTGAGCCAGAGTGCCAGACTCTAGACCCTTTAGACATGACTGTGTACTAACCCGAGGAGCACGCACACACGAGAACGCACGGGAACGCCACCAAGGCATCTAGAGAGTGCAGTTTAGGGGAGTTTGTTGTCCTGTTGTCTTGACTCTTGTTTTAGGGGAGTTTGTTGTCCTGTTGTCCTGTTGTCCTGTTGTCTTGTCTCTTGTTTTAGGGGAGATTGTTGTCCTGTTGTCTTGTCTCTTGTTTTAGGGGAGTTTGTTGTCTTGTTGTCCTGTTGTCCTGTTGTCCTGTTGTCTTGTCTCTTGTTTTAGGGGAGTTTATTGTCCTGTTGTCCTGTTGTCTTGTCTCTTGTTTTAGGGGGAATTTGTTGTCCTGTTTTCCTGTTGTCATGTCCTGTTGTAATGATTAAGAGATCATCAGGCTATCTGATTTAATGGTCATGCTTAGCCCCGTAAATGATGCTGGATTTTCTCTGCCAGTTGCTCCTCTGTTCTGCTCTGTCTGAGGCGCCTCTCTCTACTTTAAGGAAGAGCCTTTGTATCCCACATTTCTCTGGAAGAAATACTTTCAAAAAAATTAACAGGACATGACAGCAGTGAGTTATTTATTTCTTTGGTGAATTTTCTTCAACAGCTCACAACTCCCTGGCTCACCATTGTATTTTCAAATAGTGATTTGTCATTTTTAACCTGTGCATCAGAACCCTTAAAATTACACAACCTAGCAAATTCAATTCAATTCAATTCAATTTTATTCATTTAAAAAGGGATAATTAACTATTTACATAGATTCAGAGCACTCCCCAGATCCTAAAGCCTGAAGTCCTGTCCAAATATGTCCTTAATAAGTTTCAAGTTTCTTATATTCTTAGAAGAAAAAAATATGAAATATTGCTAATTCAATTGACTGCAGTAGAGCGAGCGTAGACACGCAGAACACACACACATCGCATCGCTGCCTGCCCCATACGTTCCACTCATGCCTTAGCAGAGTACACACACACACTGCATCTCTGCCTACCCTATAGGTTACATTCATGCCTTAGCTATGCATTGCCTGCTGGTCCCCTGGCCTGCAGTGCCAACACTAGGCCTGTTCTCTCTGTCTGGTTTTATTCCTCTGTACAGGGAGGGGCACGTGGGAGGGGCAGGGGGGGGGGGGGGGGGCAGGTGGGAGGGGCAGGTGGGAGGAGGAAGCATCTGGTCTCGGGGAAACACAACCCATATGGAAAATATATGTTCATTTTGATGTAGTATGTGTGATAACTATGATTATTATGGCCCCCTTT
>NC_045172.1:19329999-19334999 GCF_900700415.2 Clupea harengus | reverse complement strand
GTCACCTTTGTTTATTCACTTGTTTACAAAGATGTTCATGAACTTGTTTGTGATCTTTGCAAAGGGCGAGAGAGGAGAGTGTGGGACGCCGGGATTGAAAGGAGACAGAGTGAGTAGCTACATCCCTTTATTTGATCTGTTCAGTTCAATTGAATTCAGTCCAATTTTATTCATTTCTAGGGTCTCAAACAATTGTGCTTTAGATAAATACAGATAGAGATAGAAATACAGAATAAATGTTATACAATGAAGTTGTAGATTTAATTACTATTTTATTATATACTAATACATGTATTCCCTAGTTGGTTACCATCTTGACTTTCTTTGATTTCATGGTGTGTTTTTGTCTCTTCTCTCCGACTCTCCTCCTGTGTCAATCTACATCTTTCTTCTCTCTCTCGGTCGGTTATTTCTCTCTTCCTCACGTTCTAAGGGTCCTGAGGGTCCGGTTGGTACTCGTGGAAGCAGAGGACCACAGGTATGTCTACACAGCATCACACTAGCCACGCTCGGTCTTATGAGTCAGATACCATTGGACAGACCCTAAGGGAGCAAATCAGTGCTAAATCAATGTCCCAGTACTCTGTGTCCAAAGACACCGCCTGACTCTTTATCTCCTATCTCCCTCTTTCTCATACATCTGCATGATGTGTTGAATGTTGTTTAGGAATAGGGTCCTTAAACTGATGAAGGTAGCTGTGAAACATTGTTTTCCTTTTTTCTCTCCTCCTCTGCTGTCTTTCCTCTCCTCCTCTCTCTCTCCTCAGGGTGTGGCCGGCCCCCACGGTGATATTGGCTCTGAAGGCCCCCCAGGGAACAAAGTAAGTCTGATACCCCCCCCCCCCCCCCCCCCCCCCGAGTGCATTCCACTAATGCTTCGATGCGATGTGTTCCTACACCACTCTACTGCAGGCTGCTTTGGATAAGTGCTTTTCATGAAACATCCAAATATCTATAAGCAGGGGATGCTAGAGGGTGTTTTCTGGTATGCTGTGTGTGTGTGTCTATGTGTGTGTGTGTGTGGTGTGTGGTGTGTATGTGTGTGTGTGTGTGTATGTGTGTGTGTGTGTGTGGTGTGTATGTGTGTGTGTGTGTGTGTGTGTGTGTGTGTGTGCGTGTGTGTGGTGTGTGTGTGTGTGTCTATGTGTGTGTGTGTGGTGTGTATGTGTGTGTGTGTGTGGTGTGTGTGTGTGGTGTGTGGTGTGTATGTGTGTGTGTGTGTGTGTGTGTGTGTGTGTGTGTGTGTGTGTGTGTGTGTGTGTGGTGTGTGTGTGTGTGTGTGTGTGTGTGTGTGTGTGTGCGTGTGTGTAGGTGGTGTGTTTTCTGGTCTGCTGAGGCCTATTGTTTGACTTGATTTATGGGTTTAGCGCGAGAAAAGAGAGAAGTTAATAAAAGGAGGAGAAGAGGCTTTTTTTATGAACTCATGAACATGCTACCTGTACGGGCCTGCTGTGCAAGTGGTTTATGGGATGTAGAGAGCTGTGCGAGTGCTTTATGGGATGTAGAGAGCTGTGTTTGGCGTTGGTTGTCAATTGTGAGTGTGTCTTTAGAACACCTGTGCAGGTTACAGGAAAAGAACAGTATTTATATGCGATTTTTAGTGACACAGACACAATTACATAGGACATTACCACATACACACACACACACACACACACACACACACACACACACACACACACACACACACACACACACACACACATAGACACATGCGGACACAACCACATTCAGATATGCACTCACACACATACACTGTATCTGTCAGTCATGCTTGTCAGAAAGCAAAAGCTGATTGCGTGTGGACGGGTTAAATCCACTGAAGTGTTAATTACGTGTGTCAGTGACAGGCTCACCCTCCTGACATTCTGTCTAAACATCCTCATCAGACCTTCAACATGCTGCCTCACACACATACACTCAATTACACATGTTCATCATTACTCACAGTCACATACTTTACCTATGGCCACGGATACACACCCACACACACACATATATACACTGTATACACACAAACACACACACACACACACACATATAGATAAATATACTGTATACACACAAACACAAATACACACACACACACACACACACATATCCACACATATATTAAATTAGTATTCGAAACTGAACTTCTGTTTTATATCATTATATCACACACACACACACACCACATACATACACAGACACAGACACACACACACACACACACACACACACACACACACACACACACACACACACACACACACACACACACACACACACACACACAGGCCTCCCCATACACACACACAGACACACACACAGGCCTCCCCATACACACACACACACACACACACACACACACACACACACACACACACACACACACACACACACACACACACACACACACACACACACACACACACACACACAGGCCTCCCCATACACACACACAAAAGGAGATAAGCTATCAGTGTCAGTTCAGGCTTGTTTTGGACCGTTTTATTACCAGATATCTTTATTTTAATAAATAGGTAGAAAAAGACTTTGAAAGCATTACACAGCTATCATGGCAGCCTTTGTCTGATCCTTGTCTAGAGTGATGGCAACCCCCTGGGGACCCCTGCCAACATGTGCAGATGCTCCCAGCGAGACTGTAATTGTTTTTCTGGAATGTTCTAAGGCATGTGTTTGTGCATGTGTGTATGAGTGTGCGTGTGTGTGTGTGTGTGTGTGTGTGTGTGTGTGTGTGTGTGTGTGTGTGTGTGTGTGTGTGTGTGTGCGCGTGCGTGCGTGCGTGTGTGTGTGTGTGTGTGTGTGTGTGTTTGAGAAAGAGAGAGAGAGAGAGATAATTTTTTGTGTGTGTGGATACTTTTTCAGTCCTGTCATGTTGCTGTCTGTACACTGCAGGAGTTCTGACTGCCCTTCAGATGGAGTTCAGACATGTTTTCCTCCTACAGACATTTGCTCATGAATGTGTTCCTTTATCAAACATTGCTCTATTGTTTTTATGATACTATATAAAAGAGATCTCTCTGTCAGTTTTTATGTGAGCAGCAGCCTTGTCCTTCCACCTAACAACAACAGTAGAACTTCAGTGATAGGCAACCCCACGGCACCCAGGTGGATGGTATTTGTGTGTGTGTGTTTCTGTGTGTGTGTGTGTGTGTGTGTGTGTGTGTGTGTGTGTGAATACGTTTTGAATGATAGTTCATAGTTCATATTAAAACATTTGAATACAAGAAGAATGAGTCAGTGGGGATGAGAAGGAAGGGCCTTTGGAAAAAGTCCCACCTGGAAAGAGATGGAAAGTGTGTGTGTGTGTGTCTGTGTGTGTGGTCTGGTGTATATGTGTGTGCATGTGAATGTCTTGTGTGTATGTGTGTGTGTGTGTGTGTGTGCATGTGTGTGTGTGTGTGTGTGTGTGTGCGTGTGTGTGCGTCTGTGTGTGTGTGTGTGTGTGTGTTTGTGTGCGTGTGTGTGCGTATAAGGTGTCTAAGGGAGAGAGTGAGGTAAATGTAACAAATGAAAGGGGGCGGCAGGATGGAAGACAGACGGGGAACAGAGGGATGACAGAGGGGTGATGTCAGTGTGCCATCTGGGTCTGTTTCTTTCCTGTTCGCTGTGTGTTTGATCTGCATCTGAAGAAGAACAAGAGACTGGACTCTCTCTCTCTCTCTCTCTCTCTCTCTCTCTCTCTCTCTCTCTCTCTCTCTCTGTCTCTCCATCCCTGCCTACATTCCATTTCCACTCTTCTTCTCTTTCCCTTCTCTCCATTCTCTTGTTCTGACTAATCTTCATGACACACTTTGTTCTGTATCTTACCATCTTATACTTTAGTCTTTGCTTTCCCCTTCTTGTCTTTGGAGCCCTTTCTAGTCACTGTTACATTCATTCATTCATTTTGAACTGAGTGCTATACGCCAGATCAGTGGGAGAAGAGGGATATTACCTTTCTAGTTACTGTTACATTCATCCATTCATTCATTCATCCATCCATCCATCCATCCATCAATCCATCCATCCATCCATCCATTAATTCATTCATTCATCCATTCATCCATTCATTCATTCATTCATTCGCTCATTCATTCATTCATTGATTTTGAACAGAGAGCTGAACACCAGATCAGTGGAACAAGTGAAGCAATGTTGTTTGTGTTCCTCAAATAGAAACTTCAGAAACATCTGAGTCTGATGCCAAACCACATCAAATTAGTTGCAGAAAACTTTTCAATGGCTCTTCTTCCCCTTGCCAAGAGTATTTATCCAAAACTAACCATGGATGCTTGCTTCAGACAAGGCCCAAGGCGGAAAAAAAATATATTTTTAGCTAGCTGTGTCTGTCTAGAAGTATCTAATTTCAGACTGCCTTGCATATTGTGATTAGTTGCTTAATTGTTTGACAGAGACTTTAAGCTACATGACAGAACGGCAGCTTTTTGAGGGTGACCAAACATGACCAGTAATGGTAGTGGCAATCTGTGTGCGGAAACTTCTTCTAAGACTGTGCGCTATTTAACCACTGTTGTGCACCAGACAATTAAAGGTTTAACTACCGTACCTTAAATGATATGTGTGTGTGTGTGTGTGTGTGTGTGTGTGTGTGTGTGTGTGTGTGTGTGTGTGTGTGTGTGTGTGTGTGTGTGTGTGTCTGTCTGTTTTAGGGAGAGAGGGGACTTTCAGGCCCACCTGGAATTCAGGGTCTACCGGGGGTTGGTCTACCTGGCCCAAAGGTAAGGTCATTCAATGATCCTTCAAGTACACACACAGGCATATTGAATATATTCTACAAAGGAACTATATATATATGTGTGTGTGTGTGTCATTTTAAATGTGTGTGTGTGTGTGTGTGTGTTTTGTTTGTTTTTGCAGGGATATATTGGCACCCAAGGATTACAAGGCCCTCCTGGCCCACAAGGCCTTGGAGAACCAGGACTGCCAGTTAGTGTCTCATTAAAATACACTTTCCATAGGATTATATATCATTACCATATGCTAACACTGAC
>NC_045172.1:19317499-19322499 GCF_900700415.2 Clupea harengus | reverse complement strand
TGTTATTTGCCTTCTTGTGCAGTGACTTAACTCAGCAGTGTATCACATCCACAACTCCCTGATTGGAACTATTCATACTGAACATTTAGCCCTTTAGATCATTATTGATTACCTTGTAATCGGATTGTGTAGGGTGAGCCAGGTAGTGCTGGGCGAATTGGATTTCCAGGGATGCCCGGACGTTCACAGGTTGGACCAAAGGTAAGCCTGTCAATCAACCAACACCCATATGCCCATGCCACCTTATGCGTGTCATACCAATGATATTCCTCAGGAGAAACATTGAAACATATTAGATTGTGTGTTCACGCCGTAATATCCACTGACCTGTGGTGACAGTAACTATATATCTATGATGCTTAGGGTGATATTGGTTCAGCTGGACCAGCCGGCCCAATCGGAGAGGCTGGCTATGGATTTCCTGGTCCAAAAGTGAGTTATAATCCGACACTCAAATTCATATTCCAGGACGCACAGAGAATTCATAACTGATATTGTAATGATGACAACTGCTACTGTATGCCTGACCCAATCATTTAGAGACAATCAGTGTTTTATTTTAGTTTTTGTGTTTATTTGTTGTCCACTCCAGTTTTGTATTCATCCTTTTACCTCCCATAGGGTGACCGGGGAGACCAGGGTCCTGCAGGTCCATATGGACCCAAAGGGGAGGGATATCCGGGTCCTAACGTAAGCTCTACTCTACACATCTGTTGGTCAGCTGTGTTTGTTTTCAGTTGTCCTTTGATGTTAGATAGTTCTGTTAGTTCTCAGGTTTAAGTTCCCGGGTTAGTTCTGGTGTTGTGTTCTTACTGTGGTCATGAATATGATTCTGTATCCCTCAGGGCCCTCCTGGTCTTCCAGGACTTCCTGGTGAACCTGGTCAAGAAGGGTTGGGCTTTCCTGGACCAAAGGTACAAACATCACCTCTGCGTGTGTGTGTGTGTGTGTGTGTGTGTGTGTGTGTGTGTGGATGTGTGTGTGTGTGTGTGTGTGTGTGTGTGTGTGTGTGTGTGTGTGTGTGTGGATGGGTGTGTGTGTGTGTGTGTGTGTGTGTGTGTGTGTGTGTTGATGGGTGTGTTCAGTGCTGTGTCATACTTCTTTCTGTCTCTCTCTCTCATTTTCGTGAATGTGTTTCCATGTCCGTGTGTATCGGTGTGTGTGTAAGTTATAAAAAATGATTAGTACATAAGATGTTTGTCCCCAGGGCGATGATTAGTAAATAAGATGTTTGTCACCAGGGCGATGTAGGCTTCAGAGGTTTGCCAGGTGTGACTGGACCTCCAGGAGAGGGGCTGCAGGGACCACCAGTAAGTCCAGAAACAGAAACATACATCTCTAAATGTCTCTGTCTCTAAATGTCTCCATCTCTAAATGTCTCTGTCTCTAAATGTCTCCATCTCTAAATGTCTTCATCTCTAAATGTCTCCGTCTCTAAATGTCTCCATCTCTAAATGTCTTCGTCTCTAAATGTCTTCGTCTCTAAATGTCTCCGTCTCTAAATGTCTCTGTCTCTAAATGTCTCTGTCTACAAATGTCTCCGTCTCTAAATGTCTTTATCTCTAAATGTCTTCATCTCTAAATGTCTCCATGTCTAAATGTCTTCATCTCTAAATGTCTTCGTCTCTAAATGTCTCCGTCTCTAAATGTCTCTGTCTCTAAATGTCTCTGTCTACAAATGTCTCCGTCTCTAAATGTCTTCATCTCTAAATGTCTTCGTCTCTAAATGTCTCCGTCTCTAAATGTCTCTGTCTCTAAATGTCTCTGTCTACAAATGTCTCCGTCTCTAAATGTCTTTATCTCTAAATGTCTTCATCTCTAAATGTCTCCATCTCTAAATGTCTCCGTCTCTAAATGTCTCTGTCTCTAAATGTCTCTGTCTACAAATGTCTCCGTCTCTAAATGTCTCCATCTCTAAATGTCTCCATCTTTAAATGTCTCCATCTCTAAATGTCTCCATCTCTAAATGTCTCCATGTCTAAATGTCTTTATCTCTAAATGTCTCCGTCTTTAAATGTCTCCATCTCTAAATGTCTCCATGTCTAAATGTCTCCATCTCTAAATGTCTCCATCTTTAAATGTCTTCATCTCTAAATGTCTCCATCTCTAAATGTCTTCATCTCTAAATGTCTTCATCTCTAAATGTCTCCGTCTCTAAATGTCTCCATGTCTAAATGTCTCCATCTCTAAATGTCTCCATGTCTAAATGTCTCCATCTCTAAATGTCTTCATCTCTAAATGTCTCCATGTCTAAATGTCTCCATCTCTAAATGTCTTCATCTCTAAATGTCTCCATGTCTAAATGTCTCCATCTCTAAATGTCTTCATCTCTAAATGTCTCCATCTCTAAATGTCTCCATCTCTAAATGTCTCCATCTCTAAATGTCTCCATGTCTAAATGTCTCCATCTCTAAATGTCTCCATCTCTAAATGTCTCCATGTCTAAATGTCTCCATCTCTAAATGTCTCCATCTCTCTCCAGCTATCTCAGTCTCTCCCTTTCTCTATCCATTCTCTCTCTCTTTGTCCCCATGTCTCTCTGGCTATCTATTTTTCTTTTTCTCCATCAATCTCTCTCTCTCTCTCTATTTCATGCACATGGTTGTTCATTTTTCCATTATTTCTCTCTCTATCTCTCTCTCCGCCTCTGCCCAATTTGATTCCTCTGGCCTAAGCACACACGGACTGTCTTAGTTTACAAGACACTTAAAACAGTCAGGTTGCTACCTCTTTGAACACTCTGTAACAGTAAGCCGATCTCACAGTGCTGGAGTTATGATCCTATGGTCCTTTGTATCTGGTGCTATTGAAGTGGATGAGTGATTAATCCTGGACAAAAGCTGAATTGGATCAGACCCAGGTGATCTTGAGAGGTGGTTGGATCAGATCCAGGTGATCTTGAGAGGTGGTTGGGTTAATTCAGTAAAATCAAATCCCATTTGATCTGTCAGTGGGGATCCACGGGGATGTTGCGTTCAAAGGCAGCACCAATAAGCATATAATTCTAAAGGGTCATCTATCATGGCTCTGACGCCATGCTAGTGCACACACCACACACACACACACACACACACACACACACACACACACACACACACACACACACACACACACATGCTCTTTTTATCTCTCTCTCACTCATGCACACACACACACACACACACACACACACACACACACACACACATATGCTCTTTTTATCTTTCACTCACTCACCCACACACACACACGCACACACACACACACACAGACACACACCCACACACACACACACACACACACACACACAGACACACACCCACACACACACACACACAGACAGACACACACGACACACACACACCTGCAGGCACAGAGAGAAAGTAAGACAAAGACAGAAACCATCTGCTACTACATGTGTTTAAACACCACCGCTGGCCATGGTAATTATAACCAGACAGACTGTACCTCTAAGCTGCTTATAGTACATATCCTACAGAGGGGAAGAGGGATGAGGGACGAGGCTCAGAGAAGAGAGAGGGAAGTATAGAGTGAAAGGCACAAGCCAGTTGTCTGACAAACACACACACACACACACACACACACACACATATGTGCACAAACACACACACTGTTGGTTACCACAGTCTACAGTGCATTCAGAAAATATTGAGAACCTTCATTTTTCCTCAAATTTTGTTACATTGCAGACTTATACTAAAATGGTTTAAATGTATTTCCCCCTCATCAATCTACATTCAATACCCTGTAATGACAATGAGAAGAAAGGATTTTAAACATTTTGGCAAATGTATTTAAAAGGAAAAACTGAAATATCACATTGACATAAGAATACTGTGACACTTGAAATTGATCATCTTTGAGATGTTTCTGCACCTCTGGAGTCCGGCTGTGGTCAATTCAATTGATTAAACAGGATTTTGGAAAGGCCCACACCGGTCTGTATGAGGTCTTACAGCTGACAATACATATCAGAGCAAAAACCAAGCCATGAGGAACTGTCTGCAGAGCTCAGAGACATGGCTTTGTCAAGGCACAGATCTGAGGACAGTCACAAAAACATTCTGCTGCATTGAAGGTCCACAAGAGCACAGTGGCCTCCGTAATTCTTAAATGGAAGAAGTTTGGAACAACCAGGACTCTTCCCAGAGCTGGCCACCCAGCCGAACTGAGCAATCGGGGGAGAAGGGCCTTGGTTTTACATTTTACATTTACATTTACATTTAGTCATTTAGCAGACGCTTTTGTCTAAAGCGACGTACAAGGGAGAGAACAGTCAAGCTAAGAGCAATAAAAACCTGGTGTAACAATAAATACTACTTTACATAAGAAAATAGAAAAACGACATAGAAAGAAAAATAAGTGCAGGAATGTAACTGCTGAAGTGCAAGTTAAGCACCAGTTTAGGTGCATCAAGGTGCCAGTTTAGGAAGGGAGGTGCTCTCTGAAAAGTTGGGTCTTGGTAAGAGAGGTAACCAAGAACCCGATGGTCACTCTGGATGAGCTCCAGAGATGGGAGAAACAAGAAGGACCACCATCACTGGAAACACTCCATCGATCTGGGCTTTATGTCAGAGTGGCTAGATGGAAGCCTCTCCTCAGTGAAAGATGAAGGAAAGCATGTGGATGTTTCTAATGTTATCTGAGAAAACATGTCTTGACTCAAGATACCGCTAGATAGTCATAATATGCCTCATACCCCGGATATGGACTAATTATGCTCTGTATCTGTGGTGTGTCATAAAAATTATACAGTCAAAATATATCAGGAAATAAGGTGCTTCACCTAGGCACTGAGTAAAGGATCTCAATACAGTTTTTCATTTTTAAGTCATTTTTTTGCCATTATGGGGAATTCAATTTAGATTGATAAGGGAATAATGAATTTAAAGCATTTGAGTTTAGCATAAGGCTGCAACATAACAAAATGTGAAAAAAGTGAGGGAATACTTTCCGAATACACTATATCTTTTTTTTTGCCTAAGCACATCTCTGTCCAC